>NW_027414690.1:30000-47500 GCF_964106895.1 Numenius arquata | reverse complement strand
TTTTTTCCGTTTTTTTTTTTTTTATTAATTTATTTATTTTTTTTTTTTTTATTATTTTTAGATTTCGTCTCTTCCTCCGTCGGCTTACAATTTTTATTAATTTTTTTCCTTTTTTTTTTAATTTTTTTTATTTTTAGATTTTGTTTATTCCTCCGTCGGCTTACAATTTTTATCAATTTTTTTCCATTTTTTTTTTTTTTTAAATTTTTAAATTTTTTTTAATTTTAGATTTTGTTTCTTCCTTCCTTTGCTTACAATTTTTATTAATTTTTTTCCTTTTTTTTATTTTTTTTTTTTTTGTTTTGTTTTTAGATGATGTTTATTCCTCCGTCGGCTTACAATTTTTATTATTTTTTTCCATTTTATATTTTTTAAATTTTTTTTATTTCTTTTTATTTTTAGATTCCGTTTATTCCTCCGTTTGCTTACAATTTTTATTTTTTTTTCCTTTTTTTAAATTTTTTTAAATTTTTTTTTAATTTTAGATTTTGTTTCTTCCTTCCTTTGCTTACAATTTTTATTAATTTTTTTCCTTTTTTTTTTTTTTTTTTTTTTTGTTTTTTGTTTTGTTTTTAGATGCTGTTTATTCCTCCGTCGGCTTACAATTTTTATTCATTTTTTTCCATTTTTATTTTTTTATTTTTTTAAAATTTGTTTTGTTTTGTTTTTAGATTTTGTTTATTCCTCCGTCGGCTTACAATTACTAATTTTTTCCATTTTTATTTTTTTTATTTTTTTTTTAATTTCTTTTTATTTTTAGATTTTGTTTATTCCTCCGTTCGCTTACAATTTTTATTAATTTTTTTCCTTTTTTTTTTATTTTTTTTTATTTTTAGATTTTGTTTATTCCTCCGTCGGCTTACAATTTTTATCAATTTTTTTCCATTTTTATTTTTTTTTATTTTTAAATTTTTTTTAATTTTAGATTTTGTTTCTTCCTTCCTTTGCTTACAATTTTTATTAATTTTTTTCCTTTTTTTTATTTTTTTTTTTTTGTTTTGTTTTTAGATGATGTTTATTCCTCCGTCGGCTTACAATTTTTATTATTTTTTTCCATTTTATATTTATTAAATTTTTTTTATTTCTTTTTATTTTTAGATTCCGTTTATTCCTCCGTTTGCTTACAATTTTTATTTTTTTTTCCTTTTTTTTAATTTTTTTAAATTTTTTTTTAATTTTAGATTTTGTTTCTTCCTTCCTTTGCTTACAATTTTTATTAATTTTTTTCCTTTTTTTTATTTTTTTTTTTTTTTGTTTTGTTTTTAGATGATGTTTATTCCTCCGTCGGCTTACAATTTTTATTCATTTTTTTCCATTTTTATTTTTTTATTTTTTTAAAATTTTTTTTGTTTTGTTTTTAGATTTTGTTTATTCCTCCGTCGGCTTACAATTACTAATTTTTTCCATTTTTATTTTTTTTATTTTTTTTTTAATTTCTTTTTATTTTTAGATTTTCTTTATTCCTCCGTCGGCTTACGATTTTTATTAAATTTTTTATTATTATTTTTTCAATTTCTTTTTTTATTTTTAGATTTTGTTTATTCCTCCGTTCGCTTACAATTTTTATTATTTTTTTTCCTTTTTTTTTAATTTTTTTAAAATTTTTTTTTAATTTTAGATTTTGTTTCTTCCTTCCTTTGCTTACAATTTTTATTAATTTTTTCCTTTTTTTTAATTTTTTTTTATTTTTAGATTTTGTTTATTCCTCCGTCGGCTTACAATTTTTATTCATTTTTTTCCATTTTTATTTTATTTATTTTTTTTAAATATTTTTTTTTTTGTTTGTTTTTAGATTTTGTTTATTCCTCCGTCGGCTTACAATTTTTATTCATTTTTTTCCGGTTTTTTTTTTTTTTTAAATTTTTTTTTATTTTTAGATTTTCTTTTTTCCTCCCTTGGCTTACAATTTTTATTCCTTTTTTTCCTTTTTTCTTCCCCCCCCAGCCCCCCCCCCCGCCCCCCCCGGCGACTCGCCCCCCGCGGCGAGTCTATTTTCCGCGGCCGGGCTAGACCTGGTGTTCCTTCCCGTTCACCGCGCCCCACCCAACCACCCCCCCCCCCCGCGCCCCCCCCCCCCCCCCCCCACCGGCGACTCGCCCCCCGCGGCGAGTCTATTTTCCGCGGCGGGGCTAGACCTGGTGTTCCTTCCCGTTCACCGCGCCCCCCCCGCCCCGCCCCCCGCCCCGGCGACTCGCCCCCCCCGCCCCCCTATCGGTGGCGACTCTTTTTTTTTTCCTTTTTTTTTTTCTTCCTTTCATTCTTTTTGTACATTTTTGTCTTGTCCTTTTTAATTCTTTTCTTCTATCGCCTTTTTTTTTTTCTCGGGGGGGGGGGGGGGGTGGGGTGGGGTGGGGGGGTGGGGGGCGGAGGGGTGCCGGTCGTTCCCCCCCGGGGCGGGGGGCGTCTTCTTTCTTTCAAATTTCATTCATTTATTTATTTATTTGCATACGCGTTGTTCCTCCCCGCCCCCCCCCCCCCCGTCTTCTTTTTTCGTGTTTTTTTTTTTTTTATAATTTTTTAAAATGTTATTTCACTTATTTATTTAGTTTAATTTTCCCGTTTATGTGTTTATTCGTTCATTCGGGCGGGGGGGGGGCGCGCGTGTGTGTGTCCTGTTCCGGCGCCCCCAACCTCCCCTCCCCCCGTTCTGTCTGTCTGGTTTTATTTAGTTAGTTAGTTAGTTACTTTTCATTTGCGGGGGGGGCGGGGGTGGGCGGGTGTGCGTTGTTCCTCTCCCCTCTCCCCTCCCCCCCCGTTCTGTTCGGTTTTCTTTATTTATTTAATTAAACGGGGGGGGGTGGGGTGGGGGGGGGTGGGGGGGTGGGAGCGTGCGCACACGCGTCTGTGTATCGTTCCTCCCTCGCCCCCCCCCAACCCCCCCCCCCCCGTTTCTTTCATTCATTCGTTCCTTCCTTCATTCGTTTATTACGTAGGGGGTGCGCGCGCGCGCGTGTTGTCGTCGTCGTCGTCGTCGTGTCCGTCCCCCCCCTTTTTCTCATTATTTATTCATTTAGTAGGTTTTGGGGGGGGGGGGGGGCGCGGGGGGGGTGGGGGGGGTGTGCGCGCGCGCGCGTGTATTATTCCACCAAGCCCACCCCCCCCCCCCCCGGATTTTATATTCATTGATTCATTCGCTTATTTATTTAAAGGGGGGGGCGCGCATGGGCGCGGCCGCGTATCGTTTCTTCCCCACCCCCCATACCCTCCCCCCACCCCACCCTTACCTGTTTTGTCTCAGAATTTATTTATTTATTCATTTATGTAGTGGGGTGGGGTGGGGGGTGGTGTGCGCGTGCGTATTGCTCTCCACCCCGGGCCGCCCCCCCCTCCCCCGTGTCTTTTTTTAAATTATTTTCTAAATTTTTAAAATTAATCAATCTATTTATTTATTTATTTATTTATTTATTTCGGGGGGGGGGGGGGTGTGTGTGCGCGCGCATGCCCGTGTATTGTTCCCCCCCCCCCGCCTTTGTATTATTTATTTATTTATTTATTAGTTTTCGGGGGGTGGGCTGGGGGTGGGGTCGAGGGTGGCGTGCGCGTATTCCTCCACCCCGCCCCCGTCTTTTTCTTTAGTGTTATGTTTTACTTTTTTTGAAATGTATTTGTTTGTTTATTTCATCGGGGGTGGGGGGCCTGCGCGCGCATGCGTTGTTCCTCCCCGTGCCCCCCGTCTGTGCCCCCCCTCCCCCCCTCCCTCCCCCACACACCCCCACACCACACACGCCCCCCCGTCTCTGTTTTTCTCATTATTTCTTTCTTTTATTTTGTACTTCTGGGGGGTAGGGTCGGGGGGAGGTGGGGGGGGGTGCGCGCGCGCGTGTCGTTCCTCTCCGTCTCGCCGCGGCCTCGGCGCGTCGCCATCCTCCCCTCCCCGAGGAAGGCCCTCCGCCCCGAGCCCCCCGCCGCCCCGAGAGTCCCGCGGACAGACAGGCGGGCGCACGCCCCGCCCGCGCCCAGCCGCTGGCTCGCTCGCGTTCCTGCCTTCCTTCCTTTAATTCTTACGGGCACCGTCCGTTAGAACTCATTTGTTCCCGGGTCCGTTTCTTCCGTCCTTTCTTCGGTCGAGCGCCGCCTCTTCGTTGCCTTTCTGGCCCCGTCTGGTTCCTCGGGCGTCCCCCGGCCCCAGCCCGAGGGAGGGCGGCGGGCGACTTGAGGCGGCCCGGCGCCCCGGCTGCCTCTCCCCGGGGGGGGGCTTCTTCTCCATCCGCCGGCCTGTGGGGCAGCATGTGGGGCAGAGGGAGGGGGTCCTCATCCCGTTAGGGGGGACTTGGGGCAGAGAAGGGGGCTGTGGGGCAGCATGTGGGGCAGAGGGAGGGGGGTGTGGTGCTGTTGGGGGGCATGTGGGGCAGAGAAGGGGCCCGTGGGGCAGGATGTGGGGCAGAGGGAGGGGGTTCTCATCCCGTTACGGGGGGTGTGGGGCAGAGAAGGGGCCTGTGGGGCAGGATGTGGGGCAGAGGGAGGGGGTTCTCATCCCGTTACGGGGGATGTGGGGCAGAGAAGAGGCCTGTGGGGCAGGATGCGGGGCAGAGGGAGGGGGTTCTCATCCCGTTACGGGGGATGTGGGGCAGAGAAGGGGCCTGTGGGGCAGGATGTGGGGCAGAGGGAGGGGGTCCTCATCCCGTTATGGGGGACTTGGGGCAGAGAAGGGGGCTGTGGGGCAGCATGTGGGGCAGAGGGAGGGGGGTGTGGTGCTGTTGGGGGGGATGTGGGGCAGAGAAGGGGCCCGTGGGGCAGGATGTGGGGCAGAGGGAGGGGGTTCTGATCCCGTTACGGGGGCATGTGGGGCAGAGAAGGGGCCTGTGGGGCAGGATGCGGGGCAGAGGGAGGGGGTTCTGATCCCGTTACGGGGGGTGTGGGGCAGAGAAGGGGCCTGTGGGGCAGGATGTGGGGCAGAGGGAAGGGGTTCTGATCCCGTTACGGGGGATGTGGGGCAGAGAAGAGGCCTGTGGGGCAGGATGCGGGGCAGAGGGAGGGGGTTCTGGTGCCGTTGGGGGGGATGTGGGGCAGAGAAGAGGCCTGTGGGGCAGGATGCGGGGCAGAGGGAGGGGGTTCTGGTGCTGTTGGGGGGCAGGATGCGGGGCAGAGGGAGGGGGTTCTGGTGCTGTTGGGGGGCATGTGGGGCAGAGAAGGGGCCTGTGGGGCAGGATGTGGGGCAGAGGGAGGGGGTTCTGATCCCGTTACGGGGGCATGTGGGGCAGAGAAGGGGCCTGTGGGGCAGGATGTGGGGCAGAGGGAGGGCGTTCTGATCCCGTTACGGGGGCATGTGGGGCAGAGAAGGGGCCTGTGGGGCAGGATGTGGGGCAGAGGGAGGGGGTTCTGATCCCGTTACGGGGGCATGTGGGGCAGAGAAGGGGCCTGTGGGGCAGGATGTGGGGCAGAGGGAGGGCGTTCTGATCCCGTTACGGGGGATGTGGGGCAGAGAAGAGGCCTGTGGGGCAGGATGCGGGGCAGAGGGAGGGGGTTCTGGTGCTGTTGGGGGGCAGGATGCGGGGCAGAGGGAGGGGGTTCTGGTGCTTTTGGGGGGCATGTGGGGCAGAGAAGGGGCCTGTGGGGCAGGATGTGGGGCAGGGGGAGGGGGTTCTCATCCCGTTATGGGGGACTTGGGGCAGAGAAGGGGGCTGTGGGGCAGGATGTGGGGCAGAGGGAGGGGGGTGTGGTGCTGTTGGGGGGGATGTGGGGCAGAGAAGGGGCCTGTGGGGCAGGATGTGGGGCAGAGGGAGGGGGTTCTCATCCCGTTACGGGGGACTTGGGGCAGAGAAGGGGCCTGTGGGGCAGGATGCGGGGCAGAGGGAGGGGGTTCTCATCCCGTTACGGGGGAATGTGGGGCAGAGAAGGGGCCTGTGGGGCAGGATGCGGGGCAGAGGGAGGGGGTTCTGATCCCGTTACGGGGGAATGTGGGGCAGAGAAGGGGCCTGTGGGGCAGGATGCGGGGCAGAGGGAGGGGGTTCTGATCCCGTTACGGGGGAATGTGGGGCAGAGAAGGGGCCTGTGGGGCAGGATGTGGGGCAGAGGGAGGGGGTTCTCATCCCGTTACAGGGGATGTGGGGCAGAGAAGGGGCCTGTGGGGCAGGATGCGGGGCAGAGGGAGGGGGTTCTGATCCCGTTACGGGGGAATGTGGGGCAGAGAAGGGGCCTGTGGGGCAGGATGTGGGGCAGAGGGAGGGCGTTCTGATCCCGTTACTGGGGGTGTGGGGCAGAGAAGGGGCCTGTGGGGCAGGATGTGGGGCAGAGGGAGGGGGTTCTGATCCCGTTACGGGGGCATGTGGGGCAGAGAAGGGGCCTGTGGGGCAGGATGTGGGGCAGAGGGAGGGGGTTCTGATCCCGTTACGGGGGATGTGGGGCAGAGAAGGGGCCTGTGGGGCAGGATGTGGGGCAGAGGGAGGGGGGTGTGGTGCCGTTGGGGGGGATGTGGGGCAGAGAAGGGGCCTGTGGGGCAGGATGTGGGGCAGAGAGGGGGCCTGTGGGGCAGGATGTGGGGCAGAGGGAGGGGGGTGTGGTGCCGTTGGGCGGGATGTGGGGCAGAGAAGGGGCCCGTGGGGCAGCATGTGGGGCAGAGGGAGGGGGTTCTCATCCCGTTACGGGGGATGTGGGGCAGAGAAGGGGCCTGTGGGGCAGGACGTGGGGTGGGACGTGGGCCTTCCCGCAAGAGCCGGCGCGAGCGGGCCGGGGGGGTGGCGCGGCCCTCTCGCCTTCCCCCCGCCTCGGTCCTGACCCCTACCTGACCCACCTCTCCCGGGCGCGGCGGCGGCACGTCGGCGGGCTACCTCGACGCGGGGGGGCCCGGCCTCGGGCGAAGCCGCTGCTTTCTGCGGGGGGCGGAAAGGCGCTCTCCTGCTTCTCCTCGAGACCCGGACGCTGGAGGGGAGAGAGGAAGGGAGGGACGTCAGGGCAGATACCGTCGTAGGGGAGTCACGGCGACCTAGGCGCCGTCACGGACTACGGCTGGCTTCGGGCCGCCGAGCCTCCTCCCCCCACCCCCCCACGAGAAGGCCGCCGCTCGGCCCGACAAAACGCGCCGCCGCCGCCGCCGCCGCCGCCGCCGCCCCCGGCGAGTTGTATCGGCAAGCTGCGGGAAGGGCTTTTCGTTTCCTCGCGTCGCTAGAAACGTCAGCCTTTCCTTTGGCAGGAGCCATCTCGCTGCCCTCTGACCTATAGACACCCGCACCGGGAGGCGAGAGAACAAGCCCGCCTCGGCAGACGAGTACCCGGCTCTACCGGGTCACAGGAGGCCTCTCGACCGCCCGCGCTCTCACCCGGACCGCTCTTCGGAACAGCAACGGCAGCAGCCACCCGAAAGACTCAAAGCGCCTCGTCGAGTTCACCCCTTCGTCGAGGGACCGCCAAAATATTTCCCGTGGCCGACGCGGGGACGTGCAAACCGACGCGGCCTTGCCCGGGGCTTTGCGCAAACCTTCAGGCGGTCGGGCCGCGGGGATCGGACCGGACGAGAGGCGAGGCATTCGGCGAGAGCGGCCCGGCAGCCGTAGCTGCGCGTCCGCCGCCCACGGAAGGGAAGAAGTGCGACCCTTCTCGCGGCCGCGCCAGCCGGAAAAGCGGAAAAGCACGGTGCCGTTTACACGCCCTACGCGGCAAGGAGCCGGGTCCCCGCAACGCCTTACTTACCGTCCCGCCCGCGTCCAGGAGAACCGCTTCGGCTCCGCAACGCCGCTAAAGGGGAGCCGACGCCGGGAAAGGGAGAGAGAGCCCGGCAGCCTCGCGGGCGCGCGCCCCATCGTTAGAGCGGCCCAGACCTTCGTCGTCCCCGCTGACGGACGCTTTCGAGCCTCCGACCGGCGCGACGAAGAACGGGAAGCGGAAAGTTTCGGCTGAAAGCAAAAGCCCGGCTAGGAAGCAAACGCCGCCTTACCTGAGGAGAGCTCCCTCTCCGCCCCTTGAAACGGGCGGGGACGGGCACGCCAGCCGAGTCCCGAGAGGCGAGCCGGCGGCGGGTGGGTGCGGGCGCAGGTGCCAGGCGAAGGTCGTCGGGGTCCTCGAGGCGCCCTCGGGACCCTAACACGCAGGAGACAAACGCTCTCCAGCCGCCCAAAGGGGCGGAATCGCTCCCGGCGAGAGCCCGGTGAAAAACGAGAGCCCGGTCTGCTCCGGGGGACGCGCGAGAGACGCCTCTGCAGGCAGAGCAGGCGCTTGCGCTCTCCCGGGATACGTTCCCGACTCCCGCACCACCCAGACCTACCCTCTCGTGAGCCGGAGGAACTCGGGAGCCACGCGGCGGCTCGGAGAAATCCCTTCGCTTATCGCTACGGCGGGAGATCGGCAGCTCCCTGTGGGGAAGAGCGCGAGCGTGTTTTTTAAATACGGGGCGGGCCGGCCGGCCTTCTCTTTAGCTTCCCCGCTAGGCGGACGGCCCGAAGGCAGCGGCGGGGGGGGGGGCGCGTGTGTGACGACGGCAGAAGGCAGCGAGGGAAGAGCTCCTTACCGGAGCGAGCTCACCGTAACCCCGGCTTCTGAGACCGACTTAGAGGAACCCTCGCGAAGAAAGGCGCAGACGGAGCCGATGCCGTGAGGCGGCGAGACGAGCCTCCTTCGGGTTCTCCGGCCCACGACGCTGTGGCGCTGCCGGGACAGACTGTTGGAGAAGCGCTTTTCCCCCTTCCCCCCCCCCGCCCGCTGGAAAAGTTTGAGGAACTGGAACGTACCGAAGAGAAGCCAGCCGTGAGAATCTCCAAGCCGGACGCTAGCTTACGCTGCTCCACAGAACTGCCCTCGGCGCGGAGGGGCCGCCTGCACCTGGGGCTGGGGGCATGAGGAAGAAGAGAGCTCAGGGCTATTCCTCCCGACAGCGGCTCTCGGGCGGAGAAGGCTGCGGTCGCTCTCCCGACGGCCTCCGGCACCAAGCACTGGACACACACACCCACCCACCACCACCACCACACACCACCCCCCCCCCAACCGGAGCACGGAGGACCGGGGGAGGCTTCCCTTCAGGGCACGCTCTAACGGCCGGGATCGTGGGGGTCTTACGCGCGCCGAGCCCTCCGGGGGAGACGGCGGGGCTCTCGACGGCGCCCTGCCGGCGAAGGGAGCGGTTCCCCCCCTTGGCCTCGGGCCGCCGGGGCCTTACCTTACCGTCCTCTCGGCAGTTCTCACCCTTCCCGCCGACGGCGGACGTTTCTCAGGAGGGCGGCCCGGCTCTCCGGCAGCCCCTGCCCGGGCACACGGCCCTGGCGGCGGCGGCGGCTGCTGCTGCTGCTTTCCCAGGGACGGGGTTTCGACCGGCAGAAGAGCCGAGCGGCCGCGCCCGCAGGCGGGCACGGGTGGCAGCCGGACATCGGCGCGGCCGACCCGGCGGGCTGTAACAGAGAAGGCGACGTTAGCGAGAGCGTTACGGGGCCTTTTCGCTTCGCGCAAGCGCGCTCTCATCCCCCGGCAGGCCCCCGGAACCGAACCCCTCGCCTGCCGCCGCACGCGCTCGGGCACGCACCTGCGCGCACGCGGCCACCGCCCACCGCGTGCCCACGGACGCGGGCCTGCCCCGGCAGGCCCCCCAGCCCGAACCCCCCCGTCTGCCGCCGCACCCCCCAACAGTCCCCCCCCTCCCCGAACTCCTCGCGCGCGGCAGAGGCAGGTACGCGCGCACGCAAAGCAAAGAGCGGAAATCCCCCCCCGCCGACCCCCCTCGCCCCCCCCACCAGCCCGAACCCCCCCCCGTCTGCCGCCGCACCCCCCAACAGCCCCCCCCTCCCCGAACTCCTCGCGCGCGGCAGAGGCAGGTACGCGCGCACGCAAAGCAAAGAGCGGAAATCCCCCCCCCGCCGACCCCCCTCGCCCCCCCCACCAGCCCGAACCCCCCCCCGTCTGCCGCCGCACCCCCCAACAGCCCCCCCCTCCCCGAACTCCTCGCGCGCGGCAGAGGCAGACGCGCGCGCGCGCAGAGAGCGAAACTCGCCCCCCCACCGGCCCCCCTCTTGCCCTCAAGCCGCCCCCCCACCCCCACCCCCGTCCACCGCCCGCTTCACGGCGAATCCGGCCACCCGCTCCTCCTCCCGCCCGCAGGTTTCGCCGCTCCCGGGGAAAGACGACGGGAGACTTTAGGACCCAGCGGAGCCCCCGCCGGCTCCGCGCCCCGGCGGGAGAAGGGAATCCCGGCGGCAGAGGCAGAAACGCGCGCACGCAGAGAGAAACACGCTCCCGCCGACCCCCTCCCCACCCCCCCCCCACCCAGCCCGAACCCCCCCCGTCTGCCGCCGCACCCCCCAACAGCCCCCCCCTCCCCGAACTCCTCGCGCGCGGCAGAGGCAGACGCGCGCGCGCGCAGAGAGCGAAACTCGCCCCCCCACCGGCCCCCCTCTTGCCCTCAAGCCGCCCCCCCACCCCCGTCCACCGCCCGCTTCACGGCGAATCCGGCCACCCGCTCCTCCTCCCGCCCGCAGGTTTCGCCGCTCCCGGGGAAAGACGACGGGAGACTTTAGGACCCAGCGGAGCCCCCGCCGGCTCCGCGCCCCGGCGGGAGAGGGGAATCCCGGCGGCGCGACCGGTCTCTGACCCCGGCTGCCGAGTCTCTACCCCGCCCTGCCCGTGCCCCGGCTCCCGCCCTGCTTTCTCGGGCGGCGGGGACGGCCGGTCGCTCCTTCAGCCCGCCCGCCCGCCCCTGCCGCGGGTTGCCAACCGACAGAAGGAAGGAAGGAAAAGAACCGCAACCGAGCCAAGCGGGAATTTTCTCCGAAAAGAGAGACCGCGCCCCGCACGCCCTCTCCCCTGCCTACCTCTGCGCCGGGCTCCCCGCCTGCTCGCCGAGCGCTCTCGCCTGCTGCCGCAGCGGCATCCCCTCCTTTCCCTTCCCTGCCTTTGGCGCCAATGAGCCCGCGACCGTTAGCGCGGCGGGAACCCCCGCCTTTCAACCGCGGGCGGGGGGTGGGGGGGACACGCGCGCATGCGCAGGGCGCGCAGCTGCGGGCCCACCCCCCGCTCCCCCGCCCCGCTGCTCCGCGGAGGGGGGGAAGGGGAGAAGGGGGAAAATGACGGCGAGGGGGAAAATCTCCCCCATCCCGCCGCGCGTACACCCACAACCCCCTCCCCCCCCGCAAAGACCTCACACAGCCCCCCTCTCCCCCCCGCCCGCAGCCCCCCGAGCCAAAACCGAGCGGAACGGAAAAGCCCACCGCGAGAGGCGAAAGCCGGCGAGCGCCCGGCGGCGCCGGCACCCGCCGCCGGATCGGGGCCGCCGGTCCCCGAGTCCGCCGGCGGCCGGCGAGCTCGCGTCGCGGCGGGGCGCCGGGCGGCTCGCGGCGGGGGCCGCCGGCTCTCGCCGACCCCGGCGGCCGGGGAGGCAAAGCGGCGGGGGGAAAAGCACCCGCCCCGGCACCCCCGCCCCACCGCGCGCGCCCACACGCGCAGCCCCCCCAACGCCCTCAGCCCCCCCACGCCCCCCCTCGCAGCCCCCCGAGCCAAAACCGAGCGGAACGGAAAAGCCCACCGCGAGAGGCGAAAGCCGGCGAGCGCCCGGCGGCGCCGGCACCCGCCGCCGGATCGGGGCCGCCGGTCCCCGAGTCCGCCGGCGGCCGGCGAGCTCGCGTCGCGGCGGGGCGCCGGGCGGCTCGCGGCGGGGGCCGCCGGCTCTCGCCGACCCCGGCGGCCGGGGAGGCAAAGCGGCGGGGGGAAAAGCACCCGCCCCGGCACCCCCGCCCCACCGCGCGCGCCCACACGCGCAGCCCCCCCAACGCCCTCAGCCCCCCCACGCCCCCCCTCGCAGCCCCCCGAGCCAAAACCGAGCGGAACGGAAAAGCCCACCGCGAGAGGCGAAAGCCGGCGAGCGCCCGGCGGCGCCGGCACCCGCCGCCGGATCGGGGCCGCCGGTCCCCGAGTCCGCCGGCGGCCGGCGAGCTCGCGTCGCGGCGGGGCGCCGGGCGGCTCGCGGCGGGGGCCGCCGGCTCTCGCCGACCCCGGCGGCCGGGGAGGCAAAGCGGCGGGGGAAAAGCACCCGCCCCGGCACCCCCGCCCCACCGCGCGCGCCCACACGCGCAGCCCCCCCAACGCCCTCAGCCCCCCCACGCCCCCCCTCGCAGCCCCCCGAGCCAAAACCGAGCGGAACGGAAAAGCCCACCGCGAGAGGCGAAAGCCGGCGAGCGCCCGGCGGCGCCGGCACCCGCCGCCGGATCGGGGCCGCCGGTCCCCGAGTCCGCCGGCGGCCGGCGAGCTCGCGTCGCGGCGGGGCGCCGGGCGGCTCGCGGCGGGGGCCGCCGGCTCTCGCCGACCCCGGCGGCCGGGGAGGCAAAGCGGCGGGGGAAAAGCACCCGCCCCGGCACCCCCGCCCCACCGCGCGCGCCCACACGCGCAGCCCCCCCAACGCCCTCAGCCCCCCCACGCCCCCCCTCGCAGCCCCCCGAGCCAAAACCGAGCGGAACGGAAAAGCCCACCGCGAGAGGCGAAAGCCGGCGAGCGCCCGGCGGCGCCGGCACCCGCCGCCGGATCGGGGCCGCCGGTCCCCGAGTCCGCCGGCGGCCGGCGAGCTCGCGTCGCGGCGGGGCGCCGGGCGGCTCGCGGCGGGGGCCGCCGGCTCTCGCCGACCCCGGCGGCCGGGGAGGCAAAGCGGCGGGGGGAAAAGCACCCGCCCCGGCACCCCCGCCCCACCGCGCGCGCCCACACGCGCAGCCCCCCCAACGCCCTCAGCCCCCCCACGCCCCCCCTCGCAGCCCCCCGAGCCAAAACCGAGCGGAACGGAAAAGCCCACCGCGAGAGGCGAAAGCCGGCGAGCGCCCGGCGGCGCCGGCACCCGCCGCCGGATCGGGGCCGCCGGTCCCCGAGTCCGCCGGCGGCCGGCGAGCTCGCGTCGCGGCGGGGCGCCGGGCGGCTCGCGGCGGGGGCCGCCGGCTCTCGCCGACCCCGGCGGCCGGGGAGGCAAAGCGGCGGGGGAAAAGCACCCGCCCCGGCACCCCCGCCCCACCGCGCGCGCCCACACGCGCAGCCCCCCCAACGCCCTCAGCCCCCCCACGCCCCCCCTCGCAGCCCCCCGAGCCAAAACCGAGCGGAACGGAAAAGCCCACCGCGAGAGGCGAAAGCCGGCGAGCGCCCGGCGGCGCCGGCACCCGCCGCCGGATCGGGGCCGCCGGTCGCCGAGTCCGCCGGCGGCCGGCGAGCTCGCGTCGCGGCGGGGCGCCGGGCGGCTCGCGGCGGGGGCCGCCGGCTCTCGCCGATCCCGGCGGCCGGGGAGCGAAATAGGCGTCCAGAGTCTGCTCAGGCAGACTTGCCGCCAGCAGCGGCGTCGGGGAAAATAAACAGATTATTATTTAACAACTGGTAATTCATCATCATAAGGAGCAATAAACCGACCGTAACAGTAATAGTAATAAGAGCAACAATAACGACTATTAAAAAAAAAAAAAATCACAACTGTTCCGCGCCCCTCCTCTTCCCCCCTCTCCCCGCCGCTCCGGGAGATCCGGGTGAGGGTTGCCCCTGTATTAGAGACGCCCGAATCTTGAAATAGGCGAAGGGGGGAGAAAATTAAAGAGCCAAAAAAAAAAAAAATCGAACATCCCCCCCCCCCAGCTCGGTCTGCTGTATCCCCATCAGGGCGTACCCAGTACCGGAAACGCTTGACTCTTTAAATCGGGGGACGAGGGCGAGAACGATAGTTAAGGAAAAAAAAAACCCACACGGTATAAATAATCCCCCCCCCACCCGCCCCCCCCGTAATCCTTCCACCCTGGGAGAACCGGGATACGGCAGCCGCGCCGTCCCGGTCCGGGTGGGTCTACCCGCCTCGGCAGCCGGCTGCCAGGTCTACTCACCTCCGGGACCGGTCCGGGCGTCCAGGTCTACCCGCCTCGGCAGCCGGCTGCCAGGTCTACCCACCTCCGGGACCGGTCCGGGCTGCCAGGTCTACCCGCCGCCGGGACCGGTCCGGGCTGCCAGGTCTACCCGCCTCGGCAGCCGGCTGCCAGGTCTACCCACCTCCGGGACCGGTCCGGGCGTCCAGGTCTACCCGCCTCCGGTCCGGGCTGCCAGGTCTACCCGCCTCCGGGACCGGTCCGGGCTGCCAGGTCTACCCGCCTCCGGGACCGGTCCGGGCTGCCAGGTCTACCCGCCTCGGCAGCCGGCTGCCAGGTCTACCCGCCTCCGGGACCGGTCGGCCAGGTCTACCCTGCTCCGGTCCGGGCGTCCAGGTCTACCCGCCTCCGGTCCGGGCTGCCAGGTCTACCCACCTCCGGGACCGGTCGGCCAGGTCTACCCGCCTCCGGTCCGGGCGTCCAGGTCTACCCGCCTCCGGTCCGGGGTGCCAGGTCTACCCGCCTCGGCAGCCGGCTGCCAGGTCTACCCGCCTCCGGGACCGGTCCGGGCTGCCAAGTCTACCCGCCTCCGGTCCGGGCTGCCAGGTCTACCCGCCTCGGCAGCCGGCTGCCAGGTCTACCCGCCTCCGGTCCGGACTGCCAGGTCTACCCGCCTCGGCAGCCGGCTGCCAGGTCTACCCGCCTCCGGGACCGGTCGGCCAGGTCTACCCTGCTCCGGTCCGGGCTGCCAGGTCTACCCGCCTCCGGTCGGGGATGCCAGGTCTACCCGCCTCCGGTCGGGGCTGCCAGGTCTACCCGCCTCCGGGACCGGTCCGGGCTGCCAGGTCTACCCGCCTCGGCAGCCGGCTGCCAGGTCTACCCACCTCCGGGACCGGTCCGGGCGTCCAGGTCTACCCGCCTCCGGTCCGGGCTGCCAGGTCTACCCGCCTCCGGGACCGGCAGGGCTGTCCGCTTGACCCGCCTCGGCAGCCGGTCGCCAGGTCTACCTCGCTCCGGCGGCACTTGGGCGTCCAGGTCTACC
Organism: Numenius arquata; assembly: GCF_964106895.1. NCBI lineage: Eukaryota > Metazoa > Chordata > Aves > Charadriiformes > Scolopacidae > Numenius > Numenius arquata. The sequence goes on along the minus strand of NW_027414690.1, from coordinate 32,728 downwards.
CGCCTCCGGTCCGGGCGTCCAGGTCTACCCGCCTCCGGGACCGGCAGGGCTGTCCGCTTGACCCGCCTCGGCAGCCGGTCGCCAGGTCTACCTCGCTCCGGCGGCACTTGGGCGCGCTGGTCTACCCTCCTCCGGTCCGGGCGTCCAGGTCTACCCGCCTCCGGGACCGGCAGGGCTGTCCGCTTGACCCGCCTCGGCAGCCGGTCGCCAGGTCTACCTCGCTCCGGCGGCACTTGGGCGCGCTGGTCTACCCTCCTCCGGTCCGGGCGTCCAGGTCTACCCGCCTCCGGGACCGGCAGGGCTGTCCGCTTGACCCGCCTCGGCAGCCGGTCGCCAGGTCTACCTCGCTCCGGCGGCACTTGGGCGTCCAGGTCTACCCGCCTCCGGTCCGGGCGTCCAGGTCTACCCGCCTCCGGGACCGGCAGGGCTGTCCGCTTGACCCGCCTCGGCAGCCGGTCGCCAGGTCTACCTCGCTCCGGCGGCACTTGGGCGTCCAGGTCTACCCGCCTCCGGTCCGGGCGTCCAGGTCTACCCGCCTCCGGGACCGGCAGGGCTGTCCGCTTGACCCGCCTCGGCAGCCGGTCGCCAGGTCTACCTCGCTCCGGCGGCACTTGGGCGCGCTGGTCTACCCGCCTCCGGTCCGGGCGTCCAGGTCTACCCGCCTCCGGGACCGGCAGGGCTGTCCGCTTGACCCGCCTCGGCAGCCGGTCGCCAGGTCTACCTCGCTCCGGCGGGACTTAGGCGCTGTTCCGGGGTGGCGGGTAGACCTTTTGTCCCCAGCGCTACTTCCAGCAGCCGAAGGGGTCGCTGTTTTACGCTGCCTCCAGTTACGTCATCGTAAAAGTCGGCGTGGTTGGCGCTCCTCCCCGGTGGGCAGAGCCTACGTTCTTGCCGCTGTCCGGGAGCGATGAACCGTATCTCCATATTAGGGGAACGGCATAGCAGCTAGGCTCCGGAGGGGAGCTAGCGAGGCGGAGGTGGCGCCCGCGGGTCTCCCGGCGAAGTGGAGCGCTGGATCCCGCGGGGGAGGGAAGGACAAAGACCGGCAGTTGGCAGTGGCCGGCACTCGAACGCGTACGGCCGGGGAAGACGGGGCACCTTCCCCGGTCCCGGAGGGGGACCCGATGAGGACAGGGAATCCTGGCGGCATGTGCCGCAGGATTCGGCCGGGGAGTGGAGAGCCTGCCGCGGCTTTCCTCGGCTCCGGAGGGCCCCCGATGATGGGCTGGGTGAGGAGAGCGGCGCCTCACCCTTTTTCTCCGGCCCTAAGCTGGAGCCCGCCGCGGCGCGGGGGAGAGCGCGGGTGGCCGGTGCCGGTGGCCGGCCAGCCCGGGGGGGGCGGCGGGCGGAGGGTTCCCGAGCCGGCGTCGGCTCGTTCCTCCGTCCCGGAGCAGGGGTGCCGCCGAGGAGGAGAGAGGGTTGCCGGCGGGCGAGGCGGCGTCGCCTCGTCCTTTTTCCCTCCGGCCCTAAGCCGGAGCCCGCCGCGGCGCGGGGGAGAGCGCGGGTGGCCGGTGCCGGTGGCCGGCCGGCCCGGGGGGGGCGGCGGGCGGAGGGTTCCCGAGCCGGCGTCGGCTCGTTCCTCCGTCCCGGAGCAGGGGTGCCGCCGAGGAGGAGAGAGGGTTGCCGGCGGGCGAGGCGGCGTCGCCTCGTCCTTTTTCCCTCCGGCCCTAAGCCGGAGCCCGCCGCGGCGCGGGGGAGAGCGCGGGTGGCCGGTGCCGGTGGCCGGCCAGCCCGGGGGGGGCGGCGGGCGGAGGGTTCCCGAGCCGGCGTCGGCTCGTTCCTCCGTCCCGGAGCAGGGGTGCCGCCGAGGAAGGAGAGAGGGTTGCCGGCGGGCGAGGCGGCGTCGCCTCGTCCTTTTTCCCTCCGGCCCTAAGCCGGAGCCCGCCGCGGCGCGGGGGAGAGCGCGGGTGGCCGGTGCCGGTGGCCGGCCAGCCCGGGGGGGGCGGCGGGCGGAGGGTTCCCGAGCCGGCGTCGGCTCGTTCCTCCGTCCCGGAGCAGGGGTGCCGCCGAGGAAGGAGAGAGGGTTGCCGGCGGGCGAGGCGGCGTCGCCTCGTCCTTTTTCCCTCCGGCCCTAAGCCGGAGCCCGCCGCGGCGCGGGGGAGAGCGCGGGTGGCCGGTGCCGGTGGCCGGCCAGCCCGGGGGGGGCGGCGGGCGGAGGGTTCCCGAGCCGGCGTCGGCTCGTTCCTCCGTCCCGGAGCAGGGGTGCCGCCGAGGAAGGAGAGAGGGTTGCCGGCGGGCGAGGCGGCGTCGCCTCGTCCTTTTTCCCTCCGGCCCTAAGCCGGAGCCCGCCGCGGCGCGGGGGAGAGCGCGGGTGGCCGGTGCCGGTGGCCGGCCAGCCCGGGGGGGGCGGCGGGCGGAGGGTTCCCGAGCCGGCGTCGGCTCGTTCCTCCGTCCCGGAGCAGGGGTGCCGCCGAGGAAGGAGAGAGGGTTGCCGGCGGGCGAGGCGGCGTCGCCTCGTCCTTTTTCCCTCCGGCCCTAAGCCGGAGCCCGCCGCGGCGCGGGGGAGAGCGCGGGTGGCCGGTGCCGGTGGCCGGCCAGCCCGGGGGGGGCGGCGGGCGGAGGGTTCCCGAGCCGGCGTCGGCTCGTTCCTCCGTCCCGGAGCAGGGGTGCCGCCGAGGAAGGAGAGAGGGTTGCCGGCGGGCGAGGCGGCGTCGCCTCGTCCTTTTTCCCTCCGGCCCTAAGCCGGAGCCCGCCGCGGCGGGAGGGCAGAGAGCGGAGGGTTCCCGAG
>NW_027414690.1:0-17500 GCF_964106895.1 Numenius arquata | reverse complement strand
TAGATTTTGTTTCTTCCTTCCTTTGCTTACAATTTTTATTAATTTTTTCCTTTTTTTTATTTTTTTTTCTTTTTAGATGTTGTTTGTTTATTCCTCCGTCGGCTTACAATTTTTATTCATTTTTTTCCATTTTTATTTTTTTAATTTTTTCTAATTTTTTTTACTTTTTTTTTTATTTTTAGATTCCGTTTATTCCTCCGTCGGCTTACAATTTTTATCAATTTTTTTCCATTTTTATTTTTAATTTTTTTTAAATTTTTTTTTAATTTTAGATTTTGTTCCCTCCTTTGCTTACAATTTTTATTCATTTTTTTCCTTTTTTATTTTTTTAAAATTTTTTTTGTTTTGTTTTTAGATGCTGTTTATTCCTCCGTCGGCTTAGAATTTTTATTCATTTTTTTCCGTTTTTTTTTTTTTTATTAATTTATTTTTTTTTTTTTTTTATTATTTTTAGATTTCGTCTCTTCCTCCGTCGGCTTACAATTTTTATTAATTTTTTTCCTTTTTTTTTTAATTTTTTTTATTTTTAGATTTTGTTTATTCCTCCGTCGGCTTACAATTTTTATCAATTTTTTTCCATTTTTCCTTTTTTTTATTTTTTTTTAAATTTTTTTTAATTTCAGATTTTGTTTCTTCCTTCCTTTGCTTACAATTTTTATTAATTTTTTTCCTTTTTTTTATTTTTTGTTTTGTTTTGTTTTTAGATGATGTTTATTCCTCCGTCGGCTTACAATTTTTATTATTTTTTTCCATTTTATATTTTTTAAATTTTTTTAATTTCTTTTTATTTTTAGATTCCGTTTATTCCTCCGTTTGCTTACAATTTTTATTTTTTTTTCCTTTTTTTTAATTTTTTTAAATTTTTTTTTAATTTTAGATTTTGTTCCTTCCTTTGCTTACAATTTTTATTATTTTTTTTCCTTTTTTTTATTTTTTTTTAAATTTTTTTTAATTTCAGATTTTGTTTCTTCCTTCCTTTGCTTACAATTTTTATTAATTTTTTTCCTTTTTTTTTTTTTTTTTTTGTTTTGTTTTGTTTTGTTTTTAGATGCTGTTTATTCCTCCGTCGGCTTACAATTTTTATTCATTTTTTTCCATTTTTATTTTTTTATTTTTTTAAAATTTTTTTTGTTTTGTTTTTAGATTTTGTTTATTCCTCCGTCGGCTTACAATTACTAATTTTTTCCATTTTTATTTTTTTTATTTTTTTTTTAATTTCTTTTTATTTTTAGATTTTCTTTATTCCTCCGTCGGCTTACGATTTTTATTAAATTTTTTATTATTATTTTTTCAATTTCTTTTTTTATTTTTAGATTTTGTTTATTCCTCCGTTCGCTTACAATTTTTATTATTTTTTTTCCTTTTTTTTTAATTTTTTCAAAATTTTTTTTTAATTTTAGATTTTGTTTCTTCCTTCCTTTGCTTACAATTTTTATTAATTTTTTCCTTTTTTTTAATTTTTTTTTATTTTTAGATTTTGTTTATTCCTCCGTCGGCTTACAATTTTTATTCATTTTTTTCCATTTTTATTTTATTTATTTTTTTTAAATATTTTTTTTTTGTTTGTTTTTAGATGTTGTTTATTCCTCCGTCGGCTGCTTACAATTTTTATTCATTTTTTTCCGTTTTTTTTTTTTTTTAAATTTTTCTTTATTTTTAGATTTTCTTTTTTCCTCCCTTGGCTTACAATTTTTATTCCTTTTTTTCCTTTTTTCTTCCCCCCCCAGCCCCCCCCCCCGCCCCCCCCGGCGACTCGCCCCCCGCGGCGAGTCTATTTTCCGCGGCCGGGCTAGACCTGGTGTTCCTTCCCGTTCACCGCGCCCCCCCCGCCCCCCCCCCCCCCCGCCCCCCCCCGCCCCCCGCCCCGGCGACTCGCCCCCCCCGCCCCCCTATCGGTGGCGACTCTTTTTTTTTTTCCTTTTTTTTTTTCTTCCTTTCATTCTTTTTGTACATTTTTGTCTTGTCCTTTTTAATTCTTTTCTTCTATCGCTTTTTTTTTTTTCTCGGGGGGGGGTGGGGTGGGGTGGGGGGGTGGGGGGCGGAGGGGTGCCGGTCGTTCCCCCCCGGGGCGGGGGGCGTCTTCTTTCTTTCAAATTTCATTCATTTATTTATTTATTTGCATACGCGTTGTTCCTCCCCGCCCCCCCCCCCCCCCCCCCCGTCTTCTTTTTTCGGTTTTTTTTTTTTTTTATAATTTTTTAAAATGTTATTTCACTTATTTATTTAGTTTAATTTTCCCGTTTATGTGTTTATTCGTTCATTCGGGCGGGGGGGGGGCGCGCGTGTGTGTGTCCTGTTCCGGCGCCCCCAACCTCCCCTCCCCCCGTTCTGTCTGTCTGGTTTTATTTAGTTAGTTAGTTACTTTTCATTTGCGGGGGGGGCGGGGGTGGGCGGGTGTGCGTTGTTCCTCTCCCCTCTCCCCTCCCCCCCCGTTCTGTTCGGTTTTCTTTATTTATTTAATTAAACGGGGGGCGGGGGGGGGGGGGGGGGTGGGGGGGGGTGGGGGGGTGGGAGCGTGCGCACGCGCGTCTGTGTATCGTTCCTCCCTCGCCCCCCCCCAACCCCCCCCCCCCGTTTCTTTCATTCATTCGTTCCTTCCTTCATTCGTTTATTACGTAGGGGGTGCGCGCGCGCGCGTGTTGTCGTCGTCGTCGTCGTCGTCGTGTCCGTCCCCCCCCTTTTTCTCATTATTTATTCATTTAGTAGGTTTTGGGGGGGGGGGGGGCGCGGGGGGGGTGGGGGGGGGTGTGCGCGCGCGCGCGTGTATTATTCCACCAAGCCCACCCCCCCCCCCCCGGATTTTATATTCATTGATTCATTCGCTTATTTATTTAAAGGGGGGGGCGCGCATGGGCGCGGCCGCGTATCGTTTCTTCCCCACCCCCCATACCCTCCCCCCACCCCACCCTTACCTGTTTTGTCTCAGAATTTATTTATTTATTCATTTATGTAGTGGGGTGGGGTGGGGGGTGGTGTGCGCGTGCGTATTGCTCTCCACCCCGGGCCGCCCCCCCCCCCCCCCCCGTGTCTTTTTTTAAATTATTTTCTAAATTTTTAAAATTAATCAATTTGTTTATTTATTTATTTATTTATTTCGGGGGGGGGGGGGGGGTGTGCGCGCGCATGCCCGTGTATTTTCCCCCCCCCCCCCCGCCTTTGTATTATTTATTTATTTATTAGTTTTCGGGGGGTGGGCTGGGGGTGGGGTCGAGGGTGGCGTGCGCGTATTCCTCCACCCCGCCCCCGTCTTTTTCTTTAGTGTTATGTTTTACTTTTTTTGAAATGTATTTGTTTGTTTATTTCATCGGGGGTGGGGGGCCTGCGCGCGCATGCGTTGTTCCTCCCCGTGCCCCCCGTCTGTGCCCCCCCTCCCCCCCCCCCCCCACACACCCCCACACCACACACGCCCCCCCGTCTCTGTTTTTCTCATTATTTCTTTCTTTTATTTTGTACTTCTGGGGGGTAGGGTCGGGGGGAGGTGGGGGGGGGGGTGCGCGCGCGCGCGTCGTTCCTCTCCGTCTCGCCGCGGCCTCGGCGCGTCGCCATCCTCCCCTCCCCGAGGAAGGCCCTCCGCCCCGAGCCCCCCGCCGCCCCGAGAGTCCCGCGGACAGACAGGCGGGCGCACGCCCCGCCCGCGCCCAGCCGCTGGCTCGCTCGCGTTCCTGCCTTCCTTCCTTTAATTCTTACGGGCACCGTCCGTTAGAACTCATTTGTTCCCGGGTCCGTTTCTTCCGTCCTTTCTTCGGTCGAGCGCCGCCTCTTCGTTGCCTTTCTGGCCCCGTCTGGTTCCTCGGGCGTCCCCCGGCCCCAGCCCGAGGGAGGGCGGCGGGCGACTTGAGGCGGCCCGGCGCCCCGGCTGCCTCTCCCCGGGGGGGGGCTTCTTCTCCATCCGCCGGCCTGTGGGGCAGGATGTGGGGCAGAGGGAGGGGGTCCTCATCCCGTTAGGGGGGACTTGGGGCAGAGAAGGGGGCTGTGGGGCAGCATGTGGGGCAGAGGGAGGGGGGTGTGGTGCTGTTGGGGGGCAGGATGCGGGGCAGAGGGAGGGGGTTCTGGTGCTGTTGGGGGGCATGTGGGGCAGAGAAGGGGCCTGTGGGGCAGGATGTGGGGCAGAGGGAGGGGGTTCTCATCCCGTTATGGGGGACTTGGGGCAGAGAAGGGGGCTGTGGGGCAGCATGTGGGGCAGAGGGAGGGGGGTGTGGTGCCGTTGGGGGGGATGTGGGGCAGAGAAGGGGCCCGTGGGGCAGCATGTGGGGCAGAGGGAGGGGGTTCTGATCCCGTTACGGGGGGTGTGGGGCAGAGAAGGGGCCTGTGGGGCAGGATGTGGGGCAGAGGGAAGGGGTTCTGATCCCGTTACGGGGGATGTGGGGCAGAGAAGAGGCCTGTGGGGCAGGATGCGGGGCAGAGGGAGGGGGTTCTGGTGCCGTTGGGGGGGATGTGGGGCAGAGAAGAGGCCTGTGGGGCAGGATGCGGGGCAGAGGGAGGGGGTTCTGGTGCTGTTGGGGGGCAGGATGCGGGGCAGAGGGAGGGGGTTCTGGTGCTGTTGGGGGGCATGTGGGGCAGAGAAGGGGCCTGTGGGGCAGGATGTGGGGCAGAGGGAGGGGGTTCTGATCCCGTTACGGGGGCATGTGGGGCAGAGAAGGGGCCTGTGGGGCAGGATGTGGGGCAGAGGGAGGGCGTTCTGATCCCGTTACGGGGGCATGTGGGGCAGAGAAGGGGCCTGTGGGGCAGGATGTGGGGCAGAGGGAGGGGGTTCTGATCCCGTTACGGGGGCATGTGGGGCAGAGAAGGGGCCTGTGGGGCAGGATGTGGGGCAGAGGGAGGGCGTTCTGATCCCGTTACGGGGGATGTGGGGCAGAGAAGGGGCCTGTGGGGCAGGATGCGGGGCAGAGGGAGGGGGTTCTGGTGCTGTTGGGGGGCAGGATGCGGGGCAGAGGGAGGGGGTTCTGGTGCTGTTGGGGGGCATGTGGGGCAGAGAAGGGGCCTGTGGGGCAGGATGTGGGGCAGGGGGAGGGGGTTCTCATCCCGTTATGGGGGACTTGGGGCAGAGAAGGGGGCTGTGGGGCAGGATGTGGGGCAGAGGGAGGGGGGTGTGGTGCTGTTGGGGGGGATGTGGGGCAGAGAAGGGGCCTGTGGGGCAGGATGCGGGGCAGGGGGAGGGGGTTCTCATCCCGTTATGGGGGACTTGGGGCAGAGAAGGGGCCTGTGGGGCAGGATGTGGGGCAGAGGGAGGGGGGTGTGGTGCTGTTGGGGGGGATGTGGGGCAGAGAAGGGGCCTGTGGGGCAGGATGTGGGGCAGAGGGAGGGGGTTCTCATCCCGTTACGGGGGATGTGGGGCAGAGAAGGGGCCTGTGGGGCAGGATGCGGGGCAGAGGGAGGGGGTTCTGATCCCGTTACGGGGGAATGTGGGGCAGAGAAGGGGCCTGTGGGGCAGGATGTGGGGCAGAGGGAGGGGGGTGTGGTGCTGTTGGGGGGGATGTGGGGCAGAGAAGGGGCCTGTGGGGCAGGATGTGGGGCAGAGGGAGGGGGTTCTCATCCCGTTACGGGGGATGTGGGGCAGAGAAGGGGGCTGTGGGGCAGGATGCGGGGCAGAGGGAGGGGGTTCTGATCCCGTTACGGGGGAATGTGGGGCAGAGAAGGGGCCTGTGGGGCAGGATGCGGGGCAGAGGGAGGGGGTTCTGATCCCGTTACGGGGGCATGTGGGGCAGAGAAGGGGCCTGTGGGGCAGGATGTGGGGCAGAGGGAGGGCGTTCTGATCCCGTTACGGGGGCATGTGGGGCAGAGAAGGGGCCTGTGGGGCAGGATGTGGGGCAGAGGGAGGGGGTTCTGATCCCGTTACGGGGGCATGTGGGGCAGAGAAGGGGCCTGTGGGGCAGGATGTGGGGCAGAGGGAGGGCGTTCTGATCCCGTTACGGGGGATGTGGGGCAGAGAAGAGGCCTGTGGGGCAGGATGCGGGGCAGAGGGAGGGGGTTCTGGTGCTGTTGGGGGGCAGGATGCGGGGCAGAGGGAGGGGGTTCTGGTGCTGTTGGGGGGCATGTGGGGCAGAGAAGGGGCCTGTGGGGCAGGATGTGGGGCAGGGGGAGGGGGTTCTCATCCCGTTATGGGGGACTTGGGGCAGAGAAGGGGGCTGTGGGGCAGGATGTGGGGCAGAGGGAGGGGGGTGTGGTGCTGTTGGGGGGGATGTGGGGCAGAGAAGGGGCCTGTGGGGCAGGATGCGGGGCAGGGGGAGGGGGTTCTCATCCCGTTATGGGGGACTTGGGGCAGAGAAGGGGGCTGTGGGGCAGGATGTGGGGCAGAGGGAGGGGGGTGTGGTGCTGTTGGGGGGGATGTGGGGCAGAGAAGGGGCCTGTGGGGCAGGATGTGGGGCAGAGGGAGGGGGTTCTCATCCCGTTATGGGGGATGTGGGGCAGAGAAGGGGCCTGTGGGGCAGGATGCGGGGCAGAGGGAGGGGGTTCTGATCCCGTTACGGGGGAATGTGGGGCAGAGAAGGGGCCTGTGGGGCAGGATGTGGGGCAGAGGGAGGGGGGTGTGGTGCTGTTGGGGGGGATGTGGGGCAGAGAAGGGGCCTGTGGGGCAGGATGTGGGGCAGAGGGAGGGGGTTCTCATCCCGTTACGGGGGATGTGGGGCAGAGAAGGGGGCTGTGGGGCAGGATGCGGGGCAGAGGGAGGGGGTTCTGATCCCGTTACGGGGGAATGTGGGGCAGAGAAGGGGCCTGTGGGGCAGGATGTGGGGCAGAGGGAGGGGGTTCTCATCCCGTTACAGGGGATGTGGGGCAGAGAAGGGGCCTGTGGGGCAGGATGCGGGGCAGAGGGAGGGGGTTCTGATCCCGTTACGGGGGAATGTGGGGCAGAGAAGGGGCCTGTGGGGCAGGATGTGGGGCCAAGGGAGGGGGTTCTGATCCCGTTACGGGGGCATGTGGGGCAGAGAAGGGGCCTGTGGGGCAGGATGTGGGGCAGAGGGAGGGCGTTCTGATCCCGTTACTGGGGGTGTGGGGCAGAGAAGGGGCCTGTGGGGCAGGATGTGGGGCAGAGGGAGGGGGTTCTGATCCCGTTACGGGGGCATGTGGGGCAGAGAAGGGGCCTGTGGGGCAGGATGTGGGGCAGAGGGAGGGGGTTCTGATCCCGTTACGGGGGATGTGGGGCAGAGAAGGGGCCTGTGGGGCAGGATGTGGGGCAGAGGGAGGGGGGTGTGGTGCCGTTGGGGGGGATGTGGGGCAGAGAAGGGGCCTGTGGGGCAGGATGTGGGGCAGAGAGGGGGCCTGTGGGGCAGGATGTGGGGCAGAGGGAGGGGGGTGTGGTGCCGTTGGGGGGGATGTGGGGCAGAGAAGGGGCCCGTGGGGCAGCATGTGGGGCAGAGGGAGGGGGTTCTCATCCCGTTACGGGGGATGTGGGGCAGAGAAGGGGCCTGTGGGGCAGGACGTGGGGTGGGACGTGGGCCTTCCCGCAAGAGCCGGCGCGAGCGGGCCGGGGGGGTGGCGCGGCCCTCTCGCCTTCCCCCCGCCTCGGTCCTGACCCCTACCTGACCCACCTCTCCCGGGCGCGGCGGCGGCACGTCGGCGGGCTACCTCGACGCGGGGGGGCCCGGCCTCGGGCGAAGCCGCTGCTTTCTGCGGGGGGCGGAAAGGCGCTCTCCTGCTTCTCCTCGAGACCCGGACGCTGGAGGGGAGAGAGGAAGGGAGGGACGTCAGGGCAGATACCGTCGTAGGGGAGTCACGGCGACCTAGGCGCCGTCACGGACTACGGCTGGCTTCGGGCCGCCGAGCCTCCTCCCCCCACCCCCCCACGAGAAGGCCGCCGCTCGGCCCGACAAAACGCGCCGCCGCCGCCGCCGCCGCCGCCGCCGCCCCCGGCGAGTTGTATCGGCAAGCTGCGGGAAGGGCTTTTCGTTTCCTCGCGTCGCTAGAAACGTCAGCCTTTCCTTTGGCAGGAGCCATCTCGCTGCCCTCTGACCTATAGACACCCGCACCGGGAGGCGAGAGAACAAGCCCGCCTCGGCAGACGAGTACCCGGCTCTACCGGGTCACAGGAGGCCTCTCGACCGCCGGCGCTCTCACCCGGACCGCTCTTCGGAACAGCAACGGCAGCAGCCACCCGAAAGACTCAAAGCGCCTCGTCGAGTTCACCCCTTCGTCGAGGGACCGCCAAAATATTTCCCGTGGCCGACGCGGGGACGTGCAAACCGACGCGGCCTTGCCCGGGGCTTTGCGCAAACCTTCAGGCGGTCGGGCCGCGGGGATCGGACCGGACGAGAGGCGAGGCATTCGGCGAGAGCGGCCCGGCAGCCGTAGCTGCGCGTCCGCCGCCCACGGAAGGGAAGAAGTGCGACCCTTCTCGCGGCCGCGCCAGCCGGAAAAGCGGAAAAGCACGGTGCCGTTTACACGCCCTACGCGGCAAGGAGCCGGGTCCCCGCAACGCCTTACTTACCGTCCCGCCCGCGTCCAGGAGAACCGCTTCGGCTCCGCAACGCCGCTAAAGGGGAGCCGACGCCGGGAAAGGGAGAGAGAGCCCGGCAGCCTCGCGGGCGCGCGCCCCATCGTTAGAGCGGCCCAGACCTTCGTCGTCCCCGCTGACGGACGCTTTCGAGCCTCCGACCGGCGCGACGAAGAACGGGAAGCGGAAAGTTTCGGCTGAAAGCAAAAGCCCGGCTAGGAAGCAAACACCGCCTTACCTGAGGAGAGCTCCCTCTCCGCCCCTTGAAACGGGCGGGGACGGGCACGCCAGCCGAGTCCCGAGAGGCGAGCCGGCGGCGGGTGGGTGCGGGCGCAGGTGCCAAGCGAAGGTCGTCGGGGTCCTCGAGGCGCCCTCGGGACCCTAACACGCAGGAGACAGACAAACGCTCTCCAGCCGCCCAAAGGGGCGGAATCGCTCCCGGCGAGAGCCCGGTGAAAAACGAGAGCCCGGGCTGCTCCGGGGGACGCGCGAGAGACGCCTCTGCAGGCAGAGCAGGCGCTTGCGCTCTCCCGGGATACGTTCCCGACTCCCGCACCACCCAGACCTACCCTCTCGTGAGCCGGATGAACTCGGGAGCCACGCGGCGGCTCGGAGAAATCCCTTCGCTTATCGCTACGGCGGGAGATCGGCAGCTCCCTGTGGGGAAGAGCGCGAGCGTGTTTTTTAAATACGGGGCGGGCCGGCCGGCCTTCTCTTTAGCTTCCCCGCTAGGCGGACGGCCCGAAGGCAGCGGCGGGGGGGCGCGTGTGTGACGACGGCAGAAGGCAGCGAGGGAAGAGCTCCTTACCGGAGCGAGCTCACCGTAACCCCGGCTTCTGAGACCGACTTAGAGGAACCCTCGCGAAGAAAGGCGCAGACGGAGCCGATGCCGTGAGGCGGCGAGACGAGCCTCCTTCGGGTTCTCCGGCCCACGACGCTGTGGCGCTGCCGGGACAGACTGTTGGAGAAGCGCTTTTCCCCCTTCCCCCCCCCCCGCCCGCTGGAAAAGTTTGAGGAACTGGAACGTACCGAAGAGAAGCCAGCCGTGAGAATCTCCAAGCCGGACGCTAGCTTACGCTGCTCCACAGAACTGCCCTCGGCGCGGAGGGGCCGCCTGCACCTGGGGCTGGGGGCATGAGGAAGAAGAGAGCTCAGGGCTATTCCTCCCGACAGCAGCTCTCGGGCGGAGAAGGCTGCGGTCGCTCTCCCGACGGCCTCCGGCACCAAGCACTGGACACACACACACACCCACCCACCACCACCACCACCACACACCACCCCCCCCCAACCGGAGCACGGAGGACCGGGGGAGGCTTCCCTTCAGGGCACGCTCTAACGGCCGGGATCGTGGGGGTCTTACGCGCGCCGAGCCCTCCGGGGGAGACGGCGGGGCTCTCGACGGCGCCCTGCCGGCGAAGGGAGCGGTTCCCCCCCTTGGCCTCGGGCCGCCGGGGCCTTACCTTACCGTCCTCTCGGCAGTTCTCACCCTTCCCGCCGACGGCGGACGTTTCTCAGGAGGGCGGCCCGGCTCTCCGGCAGCCCCTGCCCGGGCACACGGCCCTGGCGGCGGCGGCGGCTGCTGCTGCTGCTTTCCCAGGGACGGGGTTTCGACCGGCAGAAGAGCCGAGCGGCCGCGCCCGCAGGCGGGCACGGGTGGCAGCCGGACATCGGCGCGGCCGACCCGGCGGGCTGTAACAGAGAAGGCGACGTTAGCGAGAGCGTTACGGGGCCTTTTCGCTTCGCGCAAGCGCGCTCTCATCCCCCGGCAGGCCCCCGGAACCGAACCCCTCGCCTGCCGCCGCACGCGCTCGGGCACGCACCTGCGCGCACGCGGCCACCGCCCACCGCGTGCCCACGGACGCGGGCCTGCCCCGGCAGGCCCCCCAGCCCGAACCCCCCCGTCTGCCGCCGCACCCCCCAACAGCCCCCCCCCTCCCCGAACTCCTCGCGCGCGGCAGAGGCAGGTACGCGCGCACGCAAAGCAAAGAGCGGAAATCCCCCCCCGCCGACCCCCCTCGGCCCCCCCACCAGCCCGAACCCCCCCCCGTCTGCCGCCGCACCCCCCAACAGCCCCCCCCTCCCCGAACTCCTCGCGCGCGGCAGAGGCAGGTACGCGCGCACGCAAAGCAAAGAGCGGAAATCCCCCCCCCGCCGACCCCCCTCGCCCCCCCCACCAGCCCGAACCCCCCCCCGTCTGCCGCCGCACCCCCCAACAGCCCCCCCCTCCCCGAACTCCTCGCGCGCGGCAGAGGCAGACGCGCGCGCGCGCAGAGAGCGAAACTCGCCCCCCCACCGGCCCCCCTCTTGCCCTCAAGCCGCCCCCCCACCCCCACCCCCGTCCACCGCCCGCTTCACGGCGAATCCGGCCACCCGCTCCTCCTCCCGCCCGCAGGTTTCGCCGCTCCCGGGGAAAGACGACGGGAGACTTTAGGACCCAGCGGAGCCCCCGCCGGCTCCGCGCCCCGGCGGGAGAAGGGAATCCCGGCGGCAGAGGCAGAAACGCGCGCACGCAGAGAGAAACACGCTCCCGCCGACCCCCTCCCCACCCCCCCCCACCCAGCCCGAACCCCCCCCGTCTGCCGCCGCACCCCCCAACAGCCCCCCCCTCCCCGAACTCCTCGCGCGCGGCAGAGGCAGACGCGCGCGCGCGCGCAGAGAGCGAAACTCGCCCCCCCACCGGCCCCCCTCTTGCCCTCAAGCCGCCCCCCCACCCCCGTCCACCGCCCGCTTCACGGCGAATCCGGCCACCCGCTCCTCCTCCCGCCCGCAGGTTTCGCCGCTCCCGGGGAAAGACGACGGGAGACTTTAGGACCCAGCGGAGCCCCCGCCGGCTCCGCGCCCCGGCGGGAGAGGGGAATCCCGGCGGCGCGACCGGTCTCTGACCCCGGCTGCCGAGTCTCTACCCCGCCCTGCCCGTGCCCCGGCTCCCGCCCTGCTTTCTCGGGCGGCGGGGACGGCCGGTCGCTCCTTCAGCCCGCCCGCCCGCCCCTGCCGCGGGTTGCCAACCGACAGAAGGAAGGAAGGAAAAGAACCGCAACCGAGCCAAGCGGGAATTTTCTCCGAAAAGAGAGACCGCGCCCCGCACGCCCTCTCCCCTGCCTACCTCTGCGCCGGGCTCCCCGCCTGCTCGCCGAGCGCTCTCGCCTGCTGCCGCAGCGGCATCCCCTCCTTTCCCTTCCCTGCCTTTGGCGCCAATGAGCCCGCGACCGTTAGCGCGGCGGGAACCCCCGCCTTTCAACCGCGGGCGGGGGGTGGGGGGGACACGCGCGCATGCGCAGGGCGCGCAGCTGCGGGCCCACCCCCCGCTCCCCCGCCCCGCTGCTCCGCGGAGGGGGGGAAGGGGAGAAGGGGGAAAATGACGGCGAGGGGGAAAATCTCCCCCATCCCGCCGCGCGTACACCCACAACCCCCTCCCCCCCCGCAAAGACCTCACACAGCCCCCCTCTCCCCCCCGCCCGCAGCCCCCCGAGCCAAAACCGAGCGGAACGGAAAAGCCCACCGCGAGAGGCGAAAGCCGGCGAGCGCCCGGCGGCGCCGGCACCCGCCGCCGGATCGGGGCCGCCGGTCCCCGAGTCCGCCGGCGGCCGGCGAGCTCGCGTCGCGGCGGGGCGCCGGGCGGCTCGCGGCGGGGGCCGCCGGCTCTCGCCGACCCCGGCGGCCGGGGAGGCAAAGCGGCGGGGGGAAAAGCACCCGCCCCGGCACCCCCGCCCCACCGCGCGCGCCCACACGCGCAGCCCCCCCAACGCCCTCAGCCCCCCCACGCCCCCCCTCGCAGCCCCCCGAGCCAAAACCGAGCGGAACGGAAAAGCCCACCGCGAGAGGCGAAAGCCGGCGAGCGCCCGGCGGCGCCGGCACCCGCCGCCGGATCGGGGCCGCCGGTCCCCGAGTCCGCCGGCGGCCGGCGAGCTCGCGTCGCGGCGGGGCGCCGGGCGGCTCGCGGCGGGGGCCGCCGGCTCTCGCCGACCCCGGCGGCCGGGGAGGCAAAGCGGCGGGGGAAAAGCACCCGCCCCGGCACCCCCGCCCCACCGCGCGCGCCCACACGCGCAGCCCCCCCAACGCCCTCAGCCCCCCCACGCCCCCCCTCGCAGCCCCCCGAGCCAAAACCGAGCGGAACGGAAAAGCCCACCGCGAGAGGCGAAAGCCGGCGAGCGCCCGGCGGCGCCGGCACCCGCCGCCGGATCGGGGCCGCCGGTCGCCGAGTCCGCCGGCGGCCGGCGAGCTCGCGTCGCGGCGGGGCGCCGGGCGGCTCGCGGCGGGGGCCGCCGGCTCTCGCCGACCCCGGCGGCCGGGGAGGCAAAGCGGCGGGGGAAAAGCACCCGCCCCGGCACCCCCGCCCCACCGCGCGCGCCCACACGCGCAGCCCCCCCAACGCCCTCAGCCCCCCCACGCCCCCCCTCGCAGCCCCCCGAGCCAAAACCGAGCGGAACGGAAAAGCCCACCGCGAGAGGCGAAAGCCGGCGAGCGCCCGGCGGCGCCGGCACCCGCCGCCGGATCGGGGCCGCCGGTCCCCGAGTCCGCCGGCGGCCGGCGAGCTCGCGTCGCGGCGGGGCGCCGGGCGGCTCGCGGCGGGGGCCGCCGGCTCTCGCCGACCCCGGCGGCCGGGGAGGCAAAGCGGCGGGGGAAAAGCACCCGCCCCGGCACCCCCGCCCCACCGCGCGCGCCCACACGCGCAGCCCCCCCAACGCCCTCAGCCCCCCCACGCCCCCCCTCGCAGCCCCCCGAGCCAAAACCGAGCGGAACGGAAAAGCCCACCGCGAGAGGCGAAAGCCGGCGAGCGCCCGGCGGCGCCGGCACCCGCCGCCGGATCGGGGCCGCCGGTCGCCGAGTCCGCCGGCGGCCGGCGAGCTCGCGTCGCGGCGGGGCGCCGGGCGGCTCGCGGCGGGGGCCGCCGGCTCTCGCCGATCCCGGCGGCCGGGGAGCGAAATAGGCGTCCAGAGTCTGCTCAGGCAGACTTGCCGCCAGCAGCGGCGTCGGGGAAAATAAACAGATTATTATTTAACAACTGGTAATTCATCATCATAAGGAGCAATAAACCGACCGTAACAGTAATAGTAATAAGAGCAACAATAACGACTATTAAAAAAAAAAAAAATCACAACTGTTCCGCGCCCCTCCTCTTCCCCCCTCTCCCCGCCGCTCCGGGAGATCCGGGTGAGGGTTGCCCCTGTATTAGAGACGCCCGAATCTTGAAATAGGCGAAGGGGGGAGAAAATTAAAGAGCCAAAAAAAAAAAAAATCGAACATCCCCCCCCCCCAGCTCGGTCTGCTGTATCCCCATCAGGGCGTACCCAGTACCGGAAACGCTTGACTCTTTAAATCGGGGGACGAGGGCGAGAACGATAGTTAAGGAAAAAAAAAACCCACACGGTATAAATAATCCCCCCCCCACCCGCCCCCCCCGTAATCCTTCCACCCTGGGAGAACCGGGATACGGCAGCCGCGCCGTCCCGGTCCGGGTGGGTCTACCCGCCTCGGCAGCCGGCTGCCAGGTCTACTCACCTCCGGGACCGGTCCGGGCGTCCAGGTCTACCCGCCTCGGCAGCCGGCTGCCAGGTCTACCCACCTCCGGGACCGGTCCGGGCTGCCAGGTCTACCCGCCTCCGGGACCGGTCCGGGCTGCCAGGTCTACCCGCCTCGGCAGCCGGCTGCCAGGTCTACCCACCTCCGGGACCGGTCCGGGCGTCCAGGTCTACCCGCCTCCGGTCCGGGCTGCCAGGTCTACCCGCCTCCGGGACCGGTCCGGGCTGCCAGGTCTACCCGCCTCCGGGACCGGTCCGGGCTGCCAGGTCTACCCGCCTCGGCAGCCGGCTGCCAGGTCTACCCGCCTCCGGGACCGGTCGGCCAGGTCTACCCTGCTCCGGTCCGGGCGTCCAGGTCTACCCGCCTCCGGTCCGGGCTGCCAGGTCTACCCACCTCCGGGACCGGTCGGCCAGGTCTACCCGCCTCCGGTCCGGGCGTCCAGGTCTACCCGCCTCCGGTCCGGGGTGCCAGGTCTACCCGCCTCGGCAGCCGGCTGCCAGGTCTACCCGCCTCCGGGACCGGTCCGGGCTGCCAAGTCTACCCGCCTCCGGTCCGGGCTGCCAGGTCTACCCGCCTCGGCAGCCGGCTGCCAGGTCTACCCGCCTCCGGTCCGGACTGCCAGGTCTACCCGCCTCGGCAGCCGGCTGCCAGGTCTACCCGCCTCCGGGACCGGTCGGCCAGGTCTACCCTGCTCCGGTCCGGGCTGCCAGGTCTACCCGCCTCCGGTCGGGGATGCCAGGTCTACCCGCCTCCGGTCGGGGCTGCCAGGTCTACCCGCCTCCGGTCCGGGCTGCCAGGTCTACCCGCCTCCGGGACCGGCAGGGCTGTCCGCTTGACCCGCCTCGGCAGCCGGTCGCCAGGTCTACCTCGCTCCGGCGGCACTTGGGCGTCCAGGTCTACCCGCCTCCGGTCCGGGCGTCCAGGTCTACCCGCCTCCGGGACCGGCAGGGCTGTCCGCTTGACCCGCCTCGGCAGCCGGTCGCCAGGTCTACCTCGCTCCGGCGGCACTTGGGCGCGCTGGTCTACCCTCCTCCGGTCCGGGCGTCCAGGTCTACCCGCCTCCGGGACCGGCAGGGCTGTCCGCTTGACCCGCCTCGGCAGCCGGTCGCCAGGTCTACCTCGCTCCGGCGGCACTTGGGCGCGCTGGTCTACCCTCCTCCGGTCCGGGCGTCCAGGTCTACCCGCCTCCGGGACCGGCAGGGCTGTCCGCTTGACCCGCCTCGGCAGCCGGTCGCCAGGTCTACCTCGCTCCGGCGGCACTTGGGCGTCCAGGTCTACCCGCCTCCGGTCCGGGCGTCCAGGTCTACCCGCCTCCGGGACCGGCAGGGCTGTCCGCTTGACCCGCCTCGGCAGCCGGTCGCCAGGTCTACCTCGCTCCGGCGGCACTTGGGCGTCCAGGTCTACCCGCCTCCGGTCCGGGCGTCCAGGTCTACCCGCCTCCGGGACCGGCAGGGCTGTCCGCTTGACCCGCCTCGGCAGCCGGTCGCCAGGTCTACCTCGCTCCGGCGGCACTTGGGCGCGCTGGTCTACCCGCCTCCGGTCCGGGCGTCCAGGTCTACCCGCCTCCGGGACCGGCAGGGCTGTCCGCTTGACCCGCCTCGGCAGCCGGTCGCCAGGTCTACCTCGCTCCGGCGGGACTTAGGCGCTGTTCCGGGGTGGCGGGTAGACCTTTTGTCCCCAGCGCTACTTCCAGCAGCCGAAGGGGTCGCTGTTTTACGCTGCCTCCAGTTACGTCATCGTAAAAGTCGGCGTGGTTGGCGCTCCTCCCCGGTGGGCAGAGCCTACGTTCTTGCCGCTGTCCGGGAGCGATGAACCGTATCTCCATATTAGGGGAACGGCATAGCAGCTAGGCTCCGGAGGGGAGCTAGCGAGGCGGAGGTGGCGCCCGCGGGTCTCCCGGCGAAGTGGAGCGCTGGATCCCGCGGGGGAGGGAAGGACAAAGACCGGCAGTTGGCAGTGGCCGGCACTCGAACGCGTACGGCCGGGGAAGACGGGGCACCTTCCCCGGTCCCGGAGGGGGACCCGATGAGGACAGGGAATCCTGGCGGCATGTGCCGCAGGATTCGGCCGGGGAGTGGAGAGCCTGCCGCGGCTTTCCTCGGCTCCGGAGGGCCCCCGATGATGGGCTGGGTGAGGAGAGCGGCGCCTCACCCTTTTTCTCCGGCCCTAAGCTGGAGCCCGCCGCGGCGCGGGGGAGAGCGCGGGTGGCCGGTGCCGGTGGCCGGCCAGCCCGGGGGGGGCGGCGGGCGGAGGGTTCCCGAGCCGGCGTCGGCTCGTTCCTCCGTCCCGGAGCAGGGGTGCCGCCGAGGAGGAGAGAGGGTTGCCGGCGGGCGAGGCGGCGTCGCCTCGTCCTTTTTCCCTCCGGCCCTAAGCCGGAGCCCGCCGCGGCGCGGGGGAGAGCGCGGGTGGCCGGTGCCGGTGGCCGGCCGGCCCGGGGGGGGCGGCGGGCGGAGGGTTCCCGAGCCGGCGTCGGCTCGTTCCTCCGTCCCGGAGCAGGGGTGCCGCCGAGGAGGAGAGAGGGTTGCCGGCGGGCGAGGCGGCGTCGCCTCGTCCTTTTTCCCTCCGGCCCTAAGCCGGAGCCCGCCGCGGCGCGGGGGAGAGCGCGGGTGGCCGGTGCCGGTGGCCGGCCGGCCCGGGGGGGGCGGCGGGCGGAGGGTTCCCGAGCCGGCGTCGGCTCGTTCCTCCGTCCCGGAGCAGGGGTGCCGCCGAGGAGGAGAGAGGGTTGCCGGCGGGCGAGGCGGCGTCGCCTCGTCCTTTTTCCCTCCGGCCCTAAGCCGGAGCCCGCCGCGGCGCGGGGGAGAGCGCGGGTGGCCGGTGCCGGTGGCCGGCCAGCCCGGGGGGGGCGGCGGGCGGAGGGTTCCCGAGCCGGCGTCGGCTCGTTCCTCCGTCCCGGAGCAGGGGTGCCGCCGAGGAGGAGAGAGGGTTGCCGGCGGGCGAGGCGGCGTCGCCTCGTCCTTTTTCCCTCCGGCCCTAAGCCGGAGCCCGCCGCGGCGCGGGGGAGAGCGCGGGTGGCCGGTGCCGGTGGCCGGCCAGCCCGGGGGGGGCGGCGGGCGGAGGGTTCCCGAGCCGGCGTCGGCTCGTTCCTCCGTCCCGGAGCAGGGGTGCCGCCGAGGAGGAGAGAGGGTTGCCGGCGGGCGAGGCGGCGTCGCCTCGTCCTTTTTCCCTCCGGCCCTAAGCCGGAGCCCGCCGCGGCGCGGGGGAGAGCGCGGGTGGCCGGTGCCGGTGGCCGGCCAGCCCGGGGGGGGCGGCGGGCGGAGGGTTCCCGAGCCGGCGTCGGCTCGTTCCTCCGTCCCGGAGCAGGGGTGCCGCCGAGGAGGAGAGAGGGTTGCCGGCGGGCGAGGCGGCGTCGCCTCGTCCTTTTTCCCTCCGGCCCTAAGCCGGAGCCCGCCGCGGCGCGGGGGAGAGCGCGGGTGGCCGGTGCCGGTGGCCGGCCAGCCCGGGGGGGGCGGCGGGCGGAGGGTTCCCGAGCCGGCGTCGGCTCGTTCCTCCGTCCCGGAGCAGGGGTGCCGCCGAGGAGGAGAGAGGGTTGCCGGCGGGCGAGGCGGCGTCGCC
>NW_027414689.1:0-12320 GCF_964106895.1 Numenius arquata | reverse complement strand
CCAGGTGCCGGGGTTCTTGTCTCTTTGTTTGTTTGTTTGTTTGTTTGTTTGTTTGTTTTGGGCGGGGGGTGGCGGGCGGGCGGGCGTGTGGCTTCCAAAACAGAGTGCGCGGATGACTGCAGGTGGCAGCCTGCAGAGCTCTTTTGCTGCCTGACCTCGCCTTTTCTTTGTCACTCCTCTTTCATGGCATCTGCGCTGAAAGCCGGGGCGGTCAACGAAGAGACGTGGACAAAACGGGACGAACCGGCGCCGCTTCTGCCTGTTTTCCAGGCTTTGCCACAAACCAAGGAGCATCATCAGCCTCGTCACTGGTGGCGGCGAGTCCTGAGGTGGCTTAGGTGAGTCGAGCCTTCCAGGAACGTCCGTTGTCCGTAGCCTACGGCGTGTCATTTGGACGTCAGTCGGAAGGAGGTTTCCCTTTCTGAAAGGGAACCGGTTTCTCGTGCCAAGCGGTTGCCTCTCCTGAAGTTCCCACGAGAGGGGATCCTCGGAGACGATGCGCTGGGCAGCAGAAGTCATCAGCGAGGAGACGTCGCGCGCTCTATTAAATAGGGACAAAAAGAAAGACGATGTCCTTCCAAAGGCCCGAGCGCGGCACCTCTTCCGACGGCCGATGGCATGGCCGGCCTTTGGGCTCTGGGTCCCCCGTAACAGCGGGGACACGGCCAAACCCTGTTCCTCTGCGTGTTCGGCACAGCCAAAAGCCTTGGCCGGTCCGCCGGTCGTTTTCGGTAGCCTGGTGGATCGCGGCACCGGGGATTGGATTTCCCCCCGCCAAAAGTACAGCCGTTTGGGGAATCTCTTACCTTCCTGGTTTTTTCTATCGTAAAGGAGACTTTAAAAAAAGGGTTAAAGTCGTATAACGTGCAAACTGACTTGCAGGCTTTAAACGGCAACCGTCCACCGGCTGTAGCCTACAGCGTCTTAGGCGTCCCTAAGCGGCGAGGTATTTGTTCCAAATCTTTGAAAAGAGAGGCGACTGAAGGTAACGGGTTGGGTTTTTGGTTGGGTTTTTTTTCTAGTTTTTTTGTTTTTTGTTTTTCCCCCCCCTTTTCTTTAGGCGGAGCGCTCTGAAGAACCTGATTTCTGCCTGGCTTTCAGCGTCGCGTTTCCCCGGCAGTGCGGTAGCATCTCTCTCGGGCAGTGCCGCCGGCCAGATGTCCCTCCTCCTTGGGTAGGAGAGAAAGCAGCCCCCGGTCAAATGACAACTGCGCGTTCTGGAGACGGAGAGCGCAACGGTGGGGGTTCGGAGCTGTGCCAGTTGAATTAGCGCCGAAGAAAAAGTCCGAGGCTTTTCTAGCGTGAGTATTTTTCTTGGCCGTATCTAAACGCGCGCAGAGCTTTCCAGCGGCAGGGAAAGGGAAGGGAGGAGGCGCTTCCCCCCAGCGGGCGGAGGGTTTGTTCCGCTGTTAGGCTGAGAAGGTGTTGCAAGTGGCACGGGTCAGTCTGAATAGGGACCTGAAGCGTCGGGATGGCTCCGGCTTTGGCAGGCCGTGCCGTCTTTGGAGCGGAGCTGTTTCCCCGCAATCCTCCTGTAGCTCAGCTCCTGTCCTGTCCCTCGGCCGGAGGGAATTCCTCTACTCTCTTCGGTGCTCTTTCGTTTGATGATGCTGATCTCCGGTTGGGGTTTGCTGTTTGTTTTGCAGGTGCCTCGTTGTCCGCGTCTCGTGCTGCTCGACAGATGCCCCGGCCCGGGTTTGCAGCCGGTGGTGGAGCCGCCTGAGGGGAAGGGGCCAGCCCTGGGTCTGGTCGTTCGGTGCATTTTTTGGGGCGAATTAAAAAAACCGGTGGGGGGGGGGGGTGGGGGTGGTGGTGTGATGATGTCATTTGGGGCAGCCGGATGTCAGCGGGGGAGCGACGGTGCGGCGGAGGAGCAGGTGAGTGGGGGTTAAGTGGGGTTCCCCCCACAAGAGGGTGGGTCACGGCCCCCAAACGCCTGAAAACTTGGTGCGGGGCAGGTGGTTGGGGTTTTGGGCGGTGGTGTTTAAAAAATGTTAAAAGCTGTATATGCGGGGGTGAGGCATTGGAGTAGAGAACAATCTCTCATTTTTCTGTGTGTTGAAAAATAATATTCCCTTACGTATATAAAAGGAGTTCAAAATACCAACCCGTATCTCTAAGGATTCTGTATTATTTAATGGGAGTTTAGACGACGGAAAGATTTTTTTTAAAAGATTTATTTATAAAGAGAGATTGAAGCGTCAAAGCGGATGTCTGGACAGGTCGCTAGTCCAATTGGATGTTGTCTATCGTGCGTGTTAATCTGTAAGTCTAAACAGATGTGACTCTTAGCAGACGTTCTGTCGAAGTGTATCAAGAGCATCCGTTTTCCCTAAGTCTTACCCACGGGTCGGTCAGTGCGGAGGCGTAAACGCCTGTGCTGTAGATGGTTCCAGACTGCAAAGAGAGCCTATCGCTAGAAGGGATTTCCAAACTGGCCCTCCCCTCTGCTCTCTCTTGCCGGCGTCCAAGCGCTTTCAAAAGCGCTTTAAGCAGGAGTGTTGGTTCCCAGGAGGATAGGGAAGCTCTACAGAGAGACTTAGGTAGATTGGATCGTTGGGCCAACATCAGTGGTATGAGTTTCAACAAGGGCAAGTGCCAGGTTCTGCGCGTGGGCCACAATAACCCCGAGCAGCGCTACAGGCTTGGGGAAATGTGGCTGGAAAACCACCTGGAAGAAAGAGACCTGGGGGTTCTAATGGACAAGCGGCTGAACGTGAGCCGGCAGTGTGCCCAGGTGGCCACGAAAGCCAACGGCATCCTGGCTTGTGTTAGAAACAGCGTGAGCAGCAGAAGTAGGGAGGCGATTGTGCCCCTGTACTCGGCACTGGTGAGGCCGCACCTGGAGTATTGCGTCCGGTTTTGGGCACCTCAATCCAAGAGAGATGTCGAGGTGCTGGAGCGAGTGCAGAGGAGGGCAACGAAGCTGGTGAAGGGCCTGGAAAACAAATCCTATGAAGAGCGGTTGAAGGAGCTGGGACTGTTTAGTATGAGGAAGAGGGGGCTGAGGGGAGACCTCGTCACTCTCTAAAACTACTTGAAAGGACACTGTAGAGAGGTCGGTGCTGGTCTCTTGGCACAGGTAGGTAATGACAGAACGAGAGGGAACGGCTTCAAGCTCCAACAGGGTAGGTTTAGACTGGACATTAGGAAAGAATGTTTCACAGAGGGAGTGGTCGGGCATTGGAACAGGCTACCCAGGGAGGTGGTCGAGTCACCATCCCTGGATGTGTTTAAGAACCGTTGAGATGTGGTGTTGGGGGATATGGTGTAGGGGAGAACTTTGTAGAGTAGGGTAGATGGTTGGACTCGATGATGCCAAGGGTCTCTTGCAACCTAGACGATTCTATGATTCTATGAAAAGCAGCCCCTTCCCCCGTTTCCCCTCCCGCCCTGGGGAGCTGGATCGGTGCAGCGGGACAGGAGGAAAAAAACCCAGCCCCGTTTTCCTGCAGGGACGCAAAGCTCCCCGATGTCTCTGTGGTGGATAAGGCGGCACCCCCGCCTGCCTTCCTGGACGCCGGCGGACTGGCTGCTGTCGCCCCCACGGCCCCCGGGGCCACGCGCAGAGCGCCGCGGCGTCCCTGGGGCTGGTTGCGGGGCGAACACCGGAGGTTTTTGGCGCCGAGGCGACGGCTGCGGCTGCCCGGACTGCGAGCGGGGACAGGGCAGAGAGCGGGAAGGCCTGCCCGCCGGTAAGTGGTCACGGTCCCTGGGTGGAGGGAAGCGGGCTGAGAGCGGTCACCGCTCATGGCCCCGGTGAGGTCTCAGAGGGGGACAAGGAAGGGGGCGTGGGCGTGGGCGCTGCCCGGTGCTTTCCGCCCGCTGCGGACCGGTCCGCAGCGATTTCTGGGCTGGCCGCCGTTTTCCCCCGGCCCCCTCCGGTTCCGGAGCGGCTCGGCCCGCCCATACCGCGCGCCCATTGGTCGCGGTGCCGTAAGCGGCGTCCGTCCTCTAGGAGCCCCCGTCCCATTGGTCGGTCGCGCCGTCAATCTCCAGCGCCTCCCAGTCCGGCCAATCGGAGCGCGGCAGGCGATCCGACCAATCGGAGCGGGGCGGTCGCGTTGTGATTGGCTCGTCCTCCTGTCAATCCGCCCGGGGGCGGTTGCCATGGTGAGGAAGCCCCGCCCGGTCGCGCATGCGCAGTAGTAAGGACGGCGCCGCCCTCACTACTGCGCATGCGCCACCGGGCGGGGCGTCCTCACCATGGCAACCGCCATTGACGTCCCCCTCCGGCCAATCGGAGCGCGGCAGGCGATCCGACCAATCGGAGCGCGGCGGTCGCGTTGTGATTGGCTCGTCCTCCTGTCAATCCGCCCGGGGGCGGTTGCCATGGTGAGGAAGCCCCGCCTGGTCGCGCATGCGCAGTAGTAAGGGCGGCGCCGTGCTCGCTACTGCCGCCTTGTGGACAAAAATCGGTACTGCAGGTGGGGGGCGCGCATGCGCAGTGGAAAGAGTGGCGCCGCCCTCGCTGCTGCCGCCGCTTGTGGACAAAAAGCGGTACTGCAGGTACGGGGGTAGGGGGGTCCGGCCGCATGCGCAGTGGACGGGGGGGGGGAGGCGCTGCGCTCGCCGCTGCCGCCCGTGCCAGCAGAAACCGGCGCTGCAGCTCGGCGGATGCGGGGGGGGAAGGCGGAGCCCTGGGAGGTTCCATTTTCCCCAAATTGGGGAAAATTATTCAATTTGGGGTTTTTTTCGGTGCTTTTCCGCAACGGAAAAGACTTCAGGGTTTTGTTAGGGTTTTTCTTGCCCTTCCCCGCCGCCGGGGACGGCGCCCATGCGGGGGCTGACGCTGCAGAACCGTAAATTGAACCCCCAAATTGAACCCCGAACATGAATAACATTTTCCCCAATTTGGGGAAAAGGGAACCTTCCCCGGTCCCGCCTCCCCCCGCTCCCCGAGCCGCACCGCCGGTTTCTGCTGGCACGGGCGGCAGCGGCGGCGAGCGCAGCGCCCCCCTTTCTACTGGGCATGCGCGCCCCCCCCCCCCCCCCCCGCCCTGTACCTGCGTACCTGCAGTACCGCTTTTTGTCCACGAGGGGGCAGTAGCGAGCAAGGCGCCGCCCTCACTACTGCGCATGCGCGACGAGGAGGGGGCTTCCTCACCATGGCAACCGCCATTAGCGTCCCAGTCCGGCCAATCGGAGCGCGGCAGGCGATCCGACCAATCGGAGCGCGGCGGTCGCGTTGTGATTGGCTCGTCCTCCTGTCAATCCGCCCGGGGGCGGTTGCCATGGTGAGGAAGCCCCGCCCGGTCGCGCATGCGCAGTAGTAAGGACGGCGCCGCCCTCACTACTGCGCATGCGCCACCGGGCGGGGCGTCCTCACCATGGCAACCGCCCCCTGGCGGATTGACAGGAGGACGAGCCAATCACAGCGCGACCGCCGCGCTCCGATTGGTCGGATCGCCTGCCGCGCTCCGATTGGCCGGGGTGGGAGGCGCTGAAGATTGACGGCGCGACCGACCAATGGGACGGGCTCCCCGAGCACGGAAGCCGCTTCCGGCGCCGTGACCAATGGGCGCGCCGCATGGGCGGGCCGAGCCGCTCCGGAAGCGGAGGGGGCCGGGGGAAAATGGCGGCGCGCGCAGAAGCGGCTGCGGCGCGGCGCGGCGCGGACCGCACCGCACCGCACCGCACCGGACCGGCGCGGGCGGAAAGCACCGGGCAGCCGGACAGCGTCGCGGTGCCGCTGGACAGCGTCGCGAGGCAGCTGGACAGCGTCGAGGCCAGCGGGGGGGCGCGGGGAAGGCGGCCGGGGTCCCGAGGCGGCTCCGAGGGGAGACGGCGTTGCGGGGGGGCGGGCTGAGGCGTCTGGGGAGGTGCTCGCGGCTCCCGGGGCTGGCAAACGGGCTCGCGTGGCTGGTGTTGGGGCTTCAGCCGGAGAGGGAGTCGTGTGGCTTTGGGCTGAGGGGCGGGGGTGGAGTCCGGCGTTTTGGGGACTCGAGCAGAGGCTCAGCGGCTGGGTTTTGGGGCTCGGAAGGGGGCAGTAAGTGATGCGGTTCGGGGGCGGAGAGCAGAAGCCGTTTTGGCTGGTTCTGCAGGGGGGGTGGGCAGGAGGGTGTTGGGGGCTGCGGGGGAAAGCAGGGGCTGGGCGGGCTGCGGGGTGCTCAAACAGCAGGTGAGGTTTTCAAATCTGCAACTTGTAACTGTTGCAGCTTTATTCTGGCTTCCTCCATTTTTGCAAAAGCTTCTGTTGCTAGACAGAGCATTCCTCTGTGTATCAGCTACTTGAGCTAGTTTATTTCAATGCGTCTGATCAGGTTTGTCTGTTCAGCAAAGTGGCATTTAAAGGTGACGTTTCACCGGATGCCAGCGGCTGTGCCTTATTTCCAGTATAAAGATGTATTCCCCAAATATCAGAGTGGGATATAACAACTGCAGCTGGTCAAAAGTAACACTGAAATGCAAAATTTAGAATTTCTTTTTTCCCATTGGCTCCTCCTCAGTATGAACACAAAGTTAATTTCTATTCTTAATTCCTATTTATGCTACATATATGAAGGATGAACGCGAGGAAAGGAGACCATAAAATACTGGCCTATTGCTATTTGTATGCTGTGCTTTGAACAGAAGAGACAAAACTGTCCTTTTTGTGAAATAATACCGGCTGTATCAGTGCCGTCCTCGTGTTTTTATTCAAAAATGTGAGATTTGTTGCCCCGAATGGTGAGAGTAGTTTTTGTTAATGGAAGTCGCAAGAGGTTCTGCCACCTTAAAAACCATAGAATCGTAGAATGGTTAGAATTGGAAGGGACCTTCAAGATCATCGTGTTGCAGCCCCCCTGCCTTGGGCAGGGACGCCTCCACTAGAGCGGGTTGCTCAAAGCCCCGTCCAGCCTGGCCTTAAACACTTCCAGGGATGGGGCATCCACAGCTTCCCCGGGCAACCTGTTCCAGTGCCTCACCACCCTCACGGTAAAGAATTTCCTCCTAATATCTAGTCTGAATCTCCCCTCTTCCGATTTAAAATCGTTACCCCTTGTCCTGTCGCTACCTTTCCCGACAGAGAGTCCCTCTCCGGCTCTCCCGTAGGCTCCCTTCAGATATTGGAAGGCTGCTCTGAGGTCTCCCCGGAGCCTTCTCTTCTCCAGGCTGAACAACCCCAGCTCTCTCAGTCTCTCTTCACAGGGGAGGTGCTCCGTCCCTCCGATGGTTTTCGTGGCCCTCCGCTGGGCCCCTTCCAACAGGTCCACGTCCTTCCCGTGTCGAGGACTCCAAAGCTGGACACCGTACTCCAGGTGGGGTCTCGCGCGCGCAGAGTAGAGGGGGGTAGAATCGCCTCCCGTCACCCGCTGGCCACGCTTCTCTTGATGCAGCCCAGGGTGGGGTTGGCTTTCTGGGCTGCCAGCGCGCGTTGCCGGCTCGTACTGACATGTAATAATGCTACTGACGTACCGTTAGCAGCCTCGTGTTAAAAGAAGCAAGAAGCTGTAATATCCTTAATTTAGACAGTTTTTACGTGAAATGGTGCATCCTCACTGTTTTGTCACTTTCAGGAGCGAGCAATTGACCCGAGAGCACGAGAGAGACCTTTTCCAGCAAGAGATAGGGAAGCCGGAACAACAGCTTAAGGTTCCACAAAGGATTCGGCCTGTCAGCGAGCATCAAACCGGAGAGGTAACGCGCGCTATTGCTTGTACTCAAGGGATCTAAATGGTACGCTGTGACGTGCGGAAACAAACCTTACAACTCGCAGAGAGTTATAAAGCAGGTATGTTTATTGTGGCGCCGGGTGCAAGGGGGATCGCTCCTCCAAACTTGCACACCCTTAGGCTAAACCCGTAGTTATTTATAAGGTAAATCATACATATGCAAACTATGGGATGGGCTAATACAATTAGTTCTAACAATAGGTGTGACTATGTTAATTATTTCCGGAGCCTCATTATAATAAGTCTCATCCTTCAGGCATGTGCGTATCTTCTCCTGGTGTTTTTCTTTGGGGGGGCGTCTTAGGGAGTAAGTTCCACGATCACTGAACCGATTCGATTGTTTTGCTGATAGAGGCCGTAAAAGTCTCTTGCTTATCTTCCTGTAATCGATCAGGATGTTCCGCTTGTCTTCTGCGTGGTCTGGCAGGGGTCGTAAAGTCTCTGGTTATCTTCTCCTGTTATCAGTCAGGATGTTCCCATTTGCTTGCGAAGTGTTCCTTCGAGGCTGAGGCCCGCCTCCGCTAATTGGGAAATTCTTTGTTTTCTTTCCTCCCCTCCAAGGTTGAGATATACGTCCCTGTCATGGTTAATCCCTCTGTTTTCTGTTTCAATCCCCCCTTTTCTTTGTTCATTTGTAAATTCTTTTACAATTGCCTATAACACACTTTCCTTCTCCATCTGATTTCTAAAATACATCCCTGATTCCACTCGTTCCCGGAGCTGATGCTTTTTCCATTGAATGTATTCGTCTCTTGCCCCCATGGTGCAACACATAAAACATCTAGCTATTACACACACTAAAATTCCTAACATAAGCACTGCTACTAGAAGGATAAACAGTTGTCTAAGCCATGCCAGACTAGGTAACCATGAGGTTAACTTTTCCCAAAGGTCTGAGAACCCAAATGTGGTATCATCCTGCGCAGTCTGATGCAAGATCTGAGTTTTAGCTATGAGATTTTGTAAGTCTTTTTCTATCCTTCCGCTTTGTTTACATATGAGCAACAGCTCTGATTAATCACTGCGCATAAGCCTCCCTCTTTCCAAGTTAGTAAATCTAATGCCGTTCTATTTTGTCCAACTACATTTGCTAATGACTGGACTTCTTGTTGAAGTGCCTGTATAGCACCTATTGTAGATTTCTCAAGCGCTGCTATAGTAGCTGATATGTTTACAATTGCTTTCTCCAATTCACTAATGCCTAAGGATGGTATAAGCCACCTTACAAAGCTATGGAATCTTGTTCCCCTTGTCACTAGAACCAGTTTTTCTACCTCTCGGAGCTGCTTTTGTAAATTTATCATGTAATCTGTCAATATTTCATTCCCCAACTCTGTGGATGTCCCGTCTTGTACACTATATGGTCTCCCATAGAGTATTTCAAAGGGGCTCAAACCTTCTTTGGTTCTGGGTTTTGTTCTTATCCTGAGAAGGGCTAATGGTAATGACTGGGGCCAGGTCAAGTTAGCTTCCTGGCCTAGTTTCACAATCTGAGTTTTGATCAAGTGATTCATCTTTTCTACCTGACCACTCGATCGTGGGTTGTATGGGGTATGAAGTTGCCAATCTATACCCAATAATCTGCTTACTTTTGAAACAACCTTTGCAGTGAAATGAGATCCTCGGTCCGAGGAAATCACTGCGGGAACCCCAAATCTTGGTATAATTTCTTGCAACAATGCTTTAACCACTTCTCTTGTTTTATTGGTTCGGCAGGGAAATGCCTCTGGCCATCCTGAAAAGGTATCGGTTAGTACCAATAGGTATCGAAACCCCCCTTTTCTTGTAAGTTCTGAGAAATCAATTTGCCATTGTTGTCCCGGATAGTTTCCCTTTCCTATTTGGCCGAACTGGACTCTGGGACCTGTCCTAGGGTTGTTCTGTAGACATACCTCACACTGCTGAGTGACTTGTTTGACCGTGGCATATAGATTCCGAGCACATATTATCCTACTCAGGTATCTGTAAAGTGCCTCTGTTCCCCAATGGGATTTTCTATGTTCTGCCATGACCACTGCCCATAATAACGAAAAAGGCACTATTATTTTTCCCTGTGGGGTTTTGGCCCATTTCCCTTCGATTTTCCCATTTAAGTCTTTGATCAATTTGTGATCATCCCTAGAATATTTAGGTTCGTCGTCAATTTGTATTTTACCATCTGGGACCAAGGATTGTATTTCTGTATTACCCATTTCTGCTGCCCTTTTGGCTTCTCGGTCCGCCAGTGCGTTACCCAGTTCCACAGCGGTGTTCCCTTTTTGGTGAGCTTTGCAGTGCATGATAGTCACTTTGGTAGGCAGTAATACTGCGTCTAAGAGTTTAAGAATTTCTTCAGCATGTTTGATGTGTTTCCCTTGTGTAGATAAGAGTCCTCTTTCTCTCCAGACTGCCCCGTGAGCATGCACCACCCCGAAAGCATATTTAGAGTCTGTCCAGATATTTATCCGTTTTCCTTTGGCTAGTTCCAGCGCTCGGGTTAGTGCTATTATCTCAGCCTTTTGGGCTGATGTATTTGGGGCCAGAGCTTTGGACTCTATTACCTTCTCTGTGGTGGTTACCGCATAGCCAGCTTTACGTATCCCTTGCTGAATGAAGCTGCTCCCGTCGGTGAACCAGGAATCCTCTGCATCTTCCAATGGTTCCTCTTTCAGATCTGGTCGACTGGAGTACACCGCCTCAATTGTTTCCAAGCAGTCATGGGTCACTGATTCTCCTGCTGTTCCGCTGAGGAAAGAGGCTGGATTGACAATATTAGTTACTGTTATTTCTACATCATCTTGCTCTATCAGGATAGCCTGGTACTTGAGAAACCTCTGAGGCGAAAGCCAATGCCCTCCTTTTACTTCCAGTACTGCTGAGACGGTGTGTGAAACCATAACTGTGATTTTCTGGCCTAGGGTGAACTTACGGGCCTCTTGGATGTTTATTACCACTGCTGCCACTGCTCGGAGACAGCTAGGCCACCCTTTACTTACTCCGTCGAGCTGTTTAGAGAAGTATGCCACCGCCCTCCGATAGGGTCCCAGATTCTGAGCCAGGACTCCTAAGGCCATTTCTTGCTTTTCATAGGAAAACAACCAGAAAGGTTTAGTAGTATCGGGTAACCCCAGGGCAGGCGCTTCCATTAACCTCTTTTTTAACTGATGGAAGGCTCTGTCTGCTTCCTTATTCCACACAATATTCTTTGAGTTAGATTTTAGTAACTCGTATAGCGGCTTTACCAAGAGTCCGTAGTTATATATCCAGAGACGACACCATCCTGTCATCCCTAGAAAGGTCCGAAGTTCCTTAGGCGTCTGTGGTCGAGGTGTCTGGCAGATGGCTTCTTTCCTCTCCTTCCCGAGTGTCCGTTGGCCTGCGGTTATTTCATATCCCAGATAGGTCACTTGCTGCTGGGCTATCTGCGCCTTCTGTGGAGAAACTTTATAGCCATTAAGTCCAAGGAAATTTAGCAGGCTCACAGTCCATTCTAGGCATGTTTCTCTGGTGTCAGTGGCAAGTAACATATCGTCCACATACTGTAATACCATTCCTGTCCCAGGCGGGCGTTTCCACTGTTCTAAGTCTTTGGCTAGCTGATTTCCAAAAAGTGTTGGGCTATTTTTAAAGCCCTGTGGTAGCACAGTCCATGTAAGCTGTGTTTTCCTTCCAGATTCTGGGTTTTCCCACTCGAATGCGAACAAAAGTTGGCTCTCTGGGCTCAGAGGCAGGCAGAAAAAGGCATCCTTTAGGTCCAAGACGGTAAACCATGCCAATTCAGGTCCCAATTTAGTTAGGAGAGTGTATGGATTTGCTACTACCCGATGTAAATCCTCAACAATTTTGTTGATAGCCCTGAGATCCTGTACTATGCGATAGCTACCATCCGGCTTTTTGACAGGTAATATTGGAGTGTTATACTCTGATTCACATTCTTTCAGCCGCCCATACTCGATAAACTGGTCTATAGTTTGTCGGATCCCCTTCCTATCCTCTACCCTGAGGGGATACTGTTTGACTCTCACTGGTCGTGCTCCTTGTTTGGGTTTTATCGCTATAGGGGAAGCACTTTTTTGCTCTCCCCGGCTCTCCCGAGGCCCATACCCCCAGATAAATTTGGTCTTTAATCTCCTCAGGCACTCCTGGAGTAATGGGAGTTCCTATCAGGGCCAAACTTAATACTTCAATTAGTTGATCTTCAAAACCCTGAATCTTTTCAGGCCTTGTGCACCCTTGCCCTATGCTGCAGGCTGAGCAACATCTTTTTATGTCTGCTTTCATTTCTTTCATTTTTTTCTTTCTCTAAGGCTAATACCATAGGGTCTTGTGGAGGTAATAGCCCGCAGTCCCGTTGGTATTCTGGGTGATTTCGAAGGGTGAAAAACATGTCCGCATATGTAACTTGATCCCACTTTCTTTCCCTTCTAAGGAATAGCATTAATTGTAATATAGTATTGTAATTAAGGGTCCCGTTAACGGGCCATTTCTCCTGATCATCTAACTTGTAAAGAGGCCACCATTGATTGCAATATTTAATTAAGGTTTTCTTGTCCACGCTGCCACCTGGTGGGCCTCCGATCTCCTTCCAGTGTGCTAAGATACATCCTAGAGGACTCTTTTTCATTATCCCGCCTCCTTGTTTATTGCCCATTTTATGCTCTTTCTACCCCTTGATTAAGAGGTGAC
>NW_027414688.1:0-12170 GCF_964106895.1 Numenius arquata | reverse complement strand
GAGCGGCGGCCCCGGGTGGGGGGGGGGGGGGAGCGATGGTGGCGGTGTGTGTCCCCCCCCCCCCGCGTGACAGTCCCCTCGGTGTCCCCCCCCCCTTGTCCCCCCCCCACGCTGGACTGTCCCATCATCGCCCTTGAGTGTGTCCCCCCCCCCGTGACAAGTCACCTCAGGGCCCTCAACTGCCCCCCCCCCCCCCATGTCACCCCCCTCATCCCCCTTAATGTCCCCTGTCCCCCCCCCCCCAGCGCCCATGGGGGGGCCCCCCCCCCACGTGACACACCCCCCCCCCCATGTCACCCCCCCCCCCCCCGTGTGTGTGTGTGTCGTGTCACCCCCCCCCAGCTCCCCCCGGAGCCCCCCCAGGGCTCCCCTCACCCCCCCCCCGTGTCCCCCCAAGCCCCCATTTCCCCCCCAGGGCCCCCCCTGACCCCCCCCCAGCCCCCCCATCTCCCCCTGGAGCCCCCCCAGGGCTCCCCCCACCCTCTTCCCCCTCCATTAGGGGTCCCCCCCAGACTTCCCTGTCCCCCCCATTTGGGTTGTGTCCCCCCCCATCTCCCCTCAGAGCCCCCCCCTGACCCCCCCGGCTCTGTTTGCCCCCCCCGAACCCCCCCCCCCAGCCCCCCCATCTCCCTCTGGATCCCCCCCAGGACTCCCCCCTGCCCTCTTCCCCTTCCATTAGGGGTCCCCCCCGACTTCCCTGTCCCCCCCATTTGGGTTGTGTCCCCCCCATCTCCCCCCGGAGCCCCCCCCGACCCCCCCGTCTCTGTTTGCCCCCCCCGAACCCCCCCCCCAGCCCCCCCATCTCCCCCTGGAGCCCCCCCAGGGCTCCCCCCACCCTCTTCCCCCTCCATTAGGGGTCCCCCCCGACTTCCCTGTCCCCCCCATTTGGGTTGTGTCCCCCCCATTTCCCCTCGGAGCCCCCCCCTTTGACCCCCCCCCCGGCTCTTTTTGCCCCCCCCCCTCCCAGACGCTGTACACCTACCCCGAGAACTGGCGAGCCTTCAAGGCTCTGATCGCCGCCCAGTACAGCGGGGCCCGGCTCCGCGTCCTCTCCTCGCCCCCCCATTTCCACTTCGGCCACACCAACCGCACCCCCGAGTTCCTCCGCAAGTTCCCGGTGGGAAAGGTGAGTCCCGGGGACACCCATCCCCCCCCCCAAAAATAAAATTGGGGGGGGTCACGGTGATTTATTTCCACACACACACACACCCCCCCCCCCACCCCTTCCCAACCCCGTTCAGGTGCCGGCCTTCGAGGGGGACGACGGGTTCTGCGTCTTCGAGAGCAACGCCATCGCCTACTACGGTGAGGGCGCCGCGCTAACGAGGCCCCCCCCTTAATGAGCGTCAGCCCCCCCCTTAATGAGCTACAGCCCCTCCTTAACAAGCTTCAGCCCCCTAACGAGCCTCAGCCCCTCCCCTTAACAAGCCTTAGTCCCCCCAACGAGCTACATCCCCCCCAAGCGTCAGCCCCCCCCTTAATTAGCTACATTCCCCTCTTAATTAGTTACATCCCCCTCTTAATTAGCTACATCTCCCCCTTAATGAGCTTCAGCCCCCCCTTAATGAGCTCCAGCCCCCCCTTAACGAACTTCAGCCCCCTAACGAGCCTCAGCCCCTCCCCTTAACAAGCCTTAGTCCCCCCAACGAGCTACATCCCCCCCAACAAGCGTCAGCCCCCCCCTTAATTAGCTACATCCCCCTCTTAATTAGCTACATCCCCCCCCTTAATGAGCTTCAGCCCCCCCTTAACGAGCTTCAGCCCCGTAACGAGCCTCAGCCCCTCCCCTTAACAAGCCTTAGTCCCCCAACGAGCTACATCCCCCCCAACAAGCGTCAGCCCCCCCTTAATTAGCTACATCCCCCCCTTAATGAGCTACAGCCCCCCCCCTTAATGAGCTACAGCCCCCCCCCTTAATGAGCGTCAGCCCCCCCTTAACGAGCTTCAGCCCCGTAACAAGCCTCAGCCCCTCCCCTTAACAAGCCTTAGTCCCCCCAACGAGCTACATCCCCCCCAACAAGCGTCAGCCCCCCCTTAATTAGCTACATCCCCCTCTTAATTAGCTACATCTCCCCTTAATGAGCTTCAGCCCCCCCTTAACGAGCTTCAGCCCCGTAACGAGCCTCAGCCCCTCCCCTTAACAAGCCTTAGTCCCCCAACGAGCTACATCCCCCCCAACAAGCGTCAGCCCCCCCTTAATTAGCTACATCCCCCTCTTAATTAGCTACATCCCCCCCTTAATGAGCTACAGCCCCCCCCTTAATGAGCTACAGCCCCCCCCTTAATGAGCTACAGCCCCCCCCTTAATGAGCGTCAGCCCCCCCTTAACGAACTTCAGCCCCGTAACGAGCCTCAGCCCCTCCCCTTAACAAGCCTTAGTCCCCCCAACGAGCTACATCCCCCCCAACAAGCGTCAGCCCCCCCTTAATTAGCTACATCTCCCTCTTAATTAGCTACATCTCCCTCTTAATTAGTTACATCCCCCCCTTAATGAGCGTCAGCCCCCCCTTAATGAGCTACAGCCCCTCCTTAACAAGCTTCAGCCCCCTAACGAGCCTCAGCCCCTCCCCTTAACAAGCCTTAGTCCCCCCAACGAGCTACATCCCCCCCAACAAGCGTCAGCCCCCCCCTTAATTAGCTACATCCCCCTCTTAATTAGCTACATCCCCCCCTTAATGAGTTTCAGCCCCCCCTTAATGAGCTTCAGCCCCCCCTTAATGAGCTCCAGCCCCCCCTTAACGAGCTACAGCCCCCTAATGAGCCACAGCCCCTCCCCTTAACAAGCCTTAGTCCCCCCAACGAGCTACATCCCCCCCAACAAGCGTCAACCCCCCCCTTAATTAGCTACATCCCCCCCTTAATTAGCTACATCCCCCTCTTAATTAGCTACATCCCCCCCTTAATGAGCGTCAGCCCCCCCTTAATGAGCTACAGCCCCCCCTTAATGAGCTTCAGCCCCGTAACGAGCCTCAGCCCCTCCCCTTAACA
Organism: Numenius arquata; assembly: GCF_964106895.1. Lineage (NCBI taxonomy): Eukaryota > Metazoa > Chordata > Aves > Charadriiformes > Scolopacidae > Numenius > Numenius arquata. Next base: position 9,182 of record NW_027414688.1, on the reverse strand, counting down.
AGCCTTAGTCCCCCCAACGAGCTACATCCCCCCCAAGCATCAGCCCCCCCCTTAATTAGCTACATCCCCTCTTAATTAGTTACATCCCCCTCTTAATTAGCTACATCTCCCCCTTAATGAGCTTCAGCCCCCCCTTAATGAGCTACAGCCCCCCCTTAACGAGCTTCAGCCCCCTAACGAGCCTCAGCCCCTCCCCTTAACAAGCCTTAGTCCCACCAACGAGCTACATCCCCCCCAACAAGCGTCAGCCCCCCCTTAATTAGCTACATGCCCCTCTTAATTAGTTACATCCTCCTCTTAATTAGCTACACCCCCCCTTAATGAGCTCCAGCCCCCCCTTAACGAGCTTCAGCCCCCTAACGAGCCTCAGCCCCTCCCCTTAACAAGCCTTAGTCCCCCCAACGAGCTACATCCCCCCCAACAAGCGTCAGCCCCCCCTTAATTAGTTACATCTTCCTCTTAATTAGCTTCAGCCCCCCCTTAATGAGCTTCAGCACCCCCTTTAATGAGCTCCAGCCCCCCCTTAACGAGCTTCAGCCCCCTAACGAGCCACAGCCCCTCCCCTTAACAAGCCTTAGTCCCACCAACGAGCTACAGCCCCCCCAACAAGCGTCAGCCCCCCCTTAATTAGCTACATGCCCCTCTTAATTAGTTACATCCTCCTCTTAATTAGCTACATCCCCCCTTAACGAGCTTCAGCCCCCCCTAACGAGCTTCAGCCCCCTAACGAGCCTCAGCCCCTCCCCTTAACAAGCCTTAGTCCCCCCAACGAGCTACATCCCCCCCAACAAGCGTCAGCCCCCCCCTTAATTAGCTACATCTCTCTCTTAATGAGCTCCAGCCCCCCCTTAATGAGCTACAGCCCCCTAACGAGCCTCAGCCCCTCCCCTTAACAAGCCTTAGTTCCCCCAACGAGCTACATCCCCCCCAACAAGCGTCAGCCCCCCCTTAATTAGCTACATCCCCCTCTTAATTAGTTACATCCCCCCCTTAATGAGCTTCAGCCCCCCTTAATGAGCTCCAGCCCCCCCTTAACGAGCTTCAGCCCCCTAACGAGCCTCAGCCCCTCCCCTTAACAAGACTTAGTCCCCCCAACGAGCTACATCCCCCCCAACAAGCGTCAGCCCCCCCTTAATTAGCTACGTCTCCCTCTTAATTAGTTACATCCCCCCCTTAATGAGCTTCAGCCCCCCTTAATGAGTTCCATCCCCTCTAACGAGCTTTAGGCTCCTCCTTAACAAGTTTTATCTCTCCTTAACTAGTTCTGTCCCACCCATAACTAGTTCTATCTCATCCTTAATTAGTTCTATCCCTCCTTAATTAGTTGTATCCCACCCTTAACTAGTTTTATTCCCCCTTAATGATCTTTATCTTCCCTTAACGAGCTTTAGGCCCCCCCCCTTGACTAGTTGCATCCTGTCCTTAATTAGCTTTAGCTTCTCCTTAACTAGTTTTATCTCATCCTTAACTAGTTTTATTCCCTCTTAACGACCGTTATTTGTCCTAACGAACTTTTATCCTGTCCTTGACGAGTTTTATTCCCTTAACGAGCTCTGTCCCCCTTAATTACCTTTTTTTCCTTCTTCTTAACTAGTTTTGCTGCCCTTAACGAGTTTTGTCGCCCCTTAATGAGCTTTATGCCCCTTAACGAGCTTTTTTCCCCTTCATAACTAGTTTTACTCTCGTTAATGAGCTTTATTCCCACCTTAACGAGCTTTATTCCCCGTTAATGAACTTTATCCTCGTTAATGAGCTTTTTATCATCTTCGTAACCTCGTTAACAAGGTTTATCCCCCCTTAACGAGCTTTATACCTTGTTAACGAGCTTTTATCCTCTTCATAACTAGCTTTACCCTCATTAACAACTTTTAGCCCCCTTAATGAGCTTTATCCCCCTTAACGAGCTTTTATTTCTTTCATAACTAGTTTTATCCTCATTAACGAGCTTTATCCCCCATTAACGATCTTTTATTCCCTCCTTAATTAATTTTTATTCCTCAGAGCTTTATTTCTCATCCTTAATGAGCTTTACCCCCCTTAATGAGTTTATTCCTCGTTAACAAGTTTTACTCACCCTTAACGAGTTTTACCCCCCTTAACGAGCGTTAGTCCTCATTAACAAGTTTTATTCCTTGTTAACAAGCTTTAGTTCCTCTTAATGAGTTTTATTCTTCGTTAATAAGCCTTACTCCCCCTTAATGAGTTTTATTCTTCGTTAACAAGCTTTAGTCCCCCTTAATGAGTTTTATTCCTCGTTAACAAGCTTTACTCCCCCTTAATGAGTTTTATTCCTCGTTAACAAGCTTTACTCCCCCTTAACGAGTTTTCCTCGTTAACGAGTTTTCCTCCTCGTTAATGAGTTTTATTCCTTGTTAACAAGCTTTACTCCCCCTTAACGAGTTTTTCTCCTTGTTAATGAGTTTTACTCCCCCTTAATGAGTTTTATTCCTCGTTAACGAGTTTTACTCCCCCTTAATGAGTTTTATTCCTCGTTAACGACCTTTACTCCCCCTTAACGAGTTTTCCTCCTTGTTAACGAGTTTTACTCCCCCTTAATGAGTTTTATTCCTCGTTAACAAGCTTTACTCCCCCTTAACGAGTTTTCCTCCTCGTTAACAAGCTTTACTCCTCGTTAACGAGTTTTATTCCTCGTTAACAAGCTTTACTCCCCCTTAATGAGTTTTATTCCTTGTTAACAAGCTTTACTCCCCCTTAACGAGTTTTCCTCCTTGTTAACGAGCTTTACTCCCCCTTAATGAGTTTTATTCCTCGTTAACGAGCTTTACTCCCTCTTAATGAGTTTTATTCCTCGCTAACGAGCTTTACTCCCCCTTAATGAGTTTTCCTCCCCTTAACGAGTTTTGCTTCTCGTTAACGAGTTTTATTCCTTGTTAACAAGCTTTACTCCCCCTTAATGAGTTTTATTCCTCGTTAACAAGCTTTACTCCCCCTTAACGAGTTTTCCTCCTCGTTAACGAGTTTTACTCCCCCTTAACGAGTTTTCCTCCTCATTAACGAGTTTTACTCCCCCTTAATGAGTTTTATTCCTTGTTAACGAGCTTTACTCCCCCTTAATGAGTTTTATTCCTCGTTAACAAGCTTTACTCCCCCTTAATGAGTTTTATTCCTCGTTAACAAGTTCTCCTCCTCGTTAACAAGTTTTCCTCCTCGTTAATGAGTTTTATTCCTTGTTAACAAGCTTTACTCCCCCTTAATGAGTTTTATTCCTCGTTAACAAGCTTTACTCCCCCTTAATGAGTTTTATTCTTCGTTAATGAGCTTTAGTCCCCCTTAATGAGTTTTATTCCTCGTTAACAAGTTTTCCTCCCCCTTAACGAGTTTTCCTCCTCGTTAACGAGTTTTATTCCTTGTTAACGAGCTTTACTCCCCCTTAACGAGTTTTATTCCTTGTTAACAAGTTTTCCTCCTCGTTAACGAGTTTTACTCCTCGTTAATGAGTTTTATTCCTCATTAACAAGCTTTACTCCCCCTTAATGAGTTTTATTCCTCGTTAACAAGCTTTACTCCCCCTTAACGAGTTTTCCTCCTCGTTAACGAGTTTTACTCCCCCTTAACGAGTTTTCCTCCTCATTAACGAGTTTTACTCCCCCTTAATGAGTTTTATTCCTTGTTAACGAGCTTTACTCCCCCTTAATGAGTTTTATTCCTCGTTAACAAGTTCTCCTCCTCGTTAACGAGTTTTCCTCCTCGTTAATGAGTTTTATTCCTTGTTAACAAGCTTTACTCCCCCTTAATGAGTTTTATTCCTCGTTAACAAGCTTTACTCCCCCTTAATGAGTTTTATTCTTCGTTAATGAGCTTTAGTCCCCCTTAATGAGTTTTATTCCTCGTTAACAAGTTTTCCTCCCCCTTAACGAGTTTTCCTCCTCGTTAACGAGTTTTATTCCTTGTTAACGAGCTTTACTCCCCCTTAACGAGTTTTATTCCTTGTTAACAAGTTTTCCTCCTCGTTAACGAGTTTTACTCCTCGTTAATGAGTTTTATTCCTCATTAACAAGCTTTACTCCCCCTTAATGAGTTTTATTCCTCGTTAACAAGCTTTACTCCCCCTTAACGAGTTTTCCTCCTCGTTAACGAGTTTTACTCCCCCTTAACGAGTTTTCCTCCTCATTAACGAGTTTTACTCCCCCTTAATGAGTTTTATTCCTTGTTAACGAGCTTTACTCCCCCTTAATGAGTTTTATTCCTCGTTAACAAGTTCTCCTCCTCGTTAACGAGTTTTCCTCCTCGTTAATGAGTTTTATTCCTTGTTAACAAGCTTTACTCCCCCTTAATGAGTTTTATTCCTCGTTAACAAGCTTTACTCCCCCTTAATGAGTTTTATTCCTCGTTAACAAGTTCTCCTCCTCGTTAACGAGTTTTCCTCCTCGTTAATGAGTTTTATTCCTTGTTAACAAGCTTTACTCCCCCTTAATGAGTTTTATTCCTCGTTAACGAGCTTTACTCCCCCTTAACGAGTTTTCCTCCTTGTTAACGAGTTTTACTCCCCCTTAATGAGTTTTATTCCTCGTTAACAAGCTTTACTCCTTGTTAATGAGTTTTATTCCTCGTTAACAAGCTTTACTCCCCCTTAACGAGTTTTCCTCCTCGTTAACGAGTTTTACTCCTCGTTAATGAGTTTTATTCCTTGTTAACGAGCTTTACTCCCCCTTAATGAGTTTTCCTCCTCGTTAATGAGCTTTACTCCCCCTTAATGAGTTTTATTCCTTGTTAACAAGTTTTCCTCCTCGTTAACAAGTTTTACTCCTCGTTAATGAGTTTTATTCCTCATTAACGAGCTTTACTCCCCCTTAATGAGTTTTATTCCTCGCTAACGAGCTTTACTCCCCCTTAACGAGTTTTACTCCTCGTTAACGAGCTTTACCCATCCTTAACGAGCTTCATTTCCCCCTTGAATGAACTTCATCCCTCCTGACAAGCCCCCCACAGCCTTTATGAGCTCCCCCTCCCTTAATGAGCCCCCCTCCCTTAATGAGCCCCCCTCCCTTTACGAGCCTCCTCCTTAATGAGCCCCCCCCCCTCGTTAATGAGCCCTCCCCGCTAACGAGCAGTGAGTAACGAGGAGCTGCGCGGAGCCACCCAGGAGGCGGCGGCCGCCATCGTGCAGTGGGTCAACTTCGCCGACAGCGACATCGTCCCCCCCGCCAGCACCTGGGTCTTCCCCACCCTGGGCATCATGGGCTACAACAAGCAGGTGGGGGGCACGGGGGGGGGACACGGGGGGGGCCCTGGGGGGGTTTGGGGGGGCTGGGGGGGACCCCAAAATCAGCATCTCCCCAGGGACCCCCCCCTCAAACCCAGCACCTGGGTCTTCCCCACCCTGGGTATTGGGGGGTACAATGATTGGGGGGGGGTCCTGGGGGTTTGGGGGGGCTGGGGGGGGGCCCTGAGGGTTTGGGGGGGCCCTGAGGGGTTTTGGGGGGGCCCTGGGGGGGTTTGGGGGGGCTGGGGGGGACCCCAAAATTAACATCCCACCAGGGACCCCCCCCTCAAACCCAGCACCTGGGTCTTTCCCACCCTGGGTATTGGGGGGTACAATGAGCGGGGGGGGAGGGTTGGGGGGGCCGGGGGGGGGACCCTGAGGGTTTGGGGGGGGACATGGGGGGGGGCCCTGGGGGGGTTTGGGGGGGCTGGGGGGGACCCCAAAATCAGCATCTCCCCAGGGACCCCCCCAAACCCAGCACCTGGGTCTTTCCCACCCTGGGTATTTGGGGGTACAATGAGCGGGGGGGGGGGGGTCCTGGGGGTTTGGGGGGGCTGGGGGGGGGCTGAGGGGTTGGGGGGGACATGGGGGGGGGCCCTGGGGGGGGCTGGGGGGGACCCCAAAATTAACATCCCACCAGGGACCCCCCCCTCAAAACCAGCACCTGGGTCTTCCCCACCCTGGGTATTGGGGGGTACAACGATTGGGGGGGGGGTCCTGGGGGTTTGGGGGGGCTGGGGGGGGGCCCTGAGGGGTTGGGGGGGCCCTGAGGGGTTTTGGGGGGGCCCTGGGGGGGTTTGGGGGGGCTGGGGGGGACCCCAAAATCAGCATCTCCCCAGGGACCCCCCCCTCAAACCCAGCACCTGGGTCTTCCCCACCCTGGGTATTGGGGGGTGCAATGAGCGGGGGGGGGGGGGTTGGGGGGGCCGGGGGGGGACCCTGAGGGTTTGGGGGGGCCCTGAGGGGTCGGGGGGGGGGCACGGGGGGGGGTCCCACCTCCCCCTTGGGGGGGGGCTCTGGGGGTGGGGGGGGCTCAGCACCAACTCCCCCGTTTCCCAGGCAACGGAGGCAGCCGAGGAGGGGATGCTGGGGGGGGGGTCCCAGTTTATGGGGGGGGGGGGGGTGTCCTACCTCCCTGGGGGGGTCCCAGCCGCCGGGGGGGGGTCCCATCTCACCCGGGGGGGTCCCACCTCCCCCCCGGGGGGGCTCTGGGGGGGGGGGGTCAGCGCTTACTCTCCCGTTTCCCAGGCAACGGAGGCGGTCAAAGAGGAGATGCTGGGGGTCTCTCTTTCGGGGGGGTCCCCATCTCTTTCGGGGGGGGTCCCATCTCTTTTGGGGGGGTCCCATCTCACCCGGGGGGGGTCCCACTTCCTTCCTGGGGGGGGCTCAGCACCGACCCTCCCGTTTCCCAGGCAACGGAGGCGGTCAAAGAGGAGACGCTGGGGGTCTCTCTTTTGGGGGGGGTCCCATCTCACTGGGGGGGTCCTATCTCTTTTGGGGGGGTCCCATCTCACCCGGGGGGGTCCCATCTCACCCGGGGGGGGGGTCATGGGTGACTCTCCCGTTTCCTAGGCGACGGAGCTGGCCAAGGAGGAGGTGCGGCGGGTGCTGGGGGTGCTGGACGCCCACCTCCGCACCCAGACCTTCCTGGTGGGCGAGCGCGTCTCCCTGGCCGACATCACCGTGGTCTGCGCCCTCCTCTGGCTCTACAAACAGGTACGGGGTGACGGGGGGGGGTCCCGGGGGGGGCACAGACCCGGTGTCTCGCTGTGGGTGCCGTCAGGGCCCCCCCAAATTCGGCATCTCCCCAGGGCCCCCCCAAACCCAGCACCGGGGTCTTCCTCACCCTGGGTATCGTGGGTTACGAGAATCTGGGGGGGTTTAGGGGGGGTTGAGGGGGGCACAGGGGGTCTGGGGGGTGCAGGGGGGGTCTCGGGGGGGGCACAGACCCAGTGTCTCGCTGTGGGTGCTGTCAGGGCCCCCCCAAATTCGGCATCTCCCCAGGGCACCCCCAAACCCAGCACTGGGGTCTTCCCCACCCTGGGTATCGTGCTACAGGAAGCAAGTGGAAGCTCGGGGGGGTTGGGGGGGGCACACAGGGGGTTTGGGGGGTGCAGGGGGGGTCCCGGGGGGGGGCACAGACATGGTGTCTTGCTGTGGGTGCCATCAGGGCCCCCCCAAATTCAGCATCTCCCCAGGGTCCCCCCAAACCCAGCACCGGGGTCTTCCTCACCCTGGGTATCATGGGTTGCGAGAATCTGGGGGGGTTTGGGGGGGGTTGAGGGGGGCACAGGGGGTGTGGGGGGTGCAGGGGGGGTCCCGGGGGGGGGCACAGACCCAGAGTGTCACCCTGGGTGCTGTCAGGGCCCCCCCAAATTCGGCATCTCCCCAGGGCACCCCCAAACCCAGCACCGGGGTCTTCCTCACCCTGGGTATCGTGGGTTACGAGAATCTGGGGGGGTTTGGGGGGGGTTGAGGGGGGCAGGGGGGGTCCCGGGGGGGGGCACAGACCCGGTGTCTCGCTGTGGGTGCGGTCAGGGCCCCCCCAAATTCAGCATCTCCCCAGGGCCCCCCCAAACCCAGCACCTGGGTCTTCCCCACCCACTATAACAAGCAGAGGGATGCCCGGCGAAGGGGGTTGGGGGTCCATGGGGGGGTCACGGGGGTCCTGGGGGGGCTATGGGGATCCGGGGGGGGGTTGAGAATTTGGGGGGGCCTGAGGGGAGCCCCCCCAAACCCAGCATCTCCCCAGGGGCCCCCCCAAACCCAGCGCATGGGTCTTCCCCACCCACTATAACAAGCAGAGGGATGCCCGGGGAGGGGGTTTGGGGGTCCCTGGGGGGGGGGGGGGGGGGTGTGTAGGATTTGGGGGTCCGGGGGGGGTTCCCCACTGACGTGTCTGTCTGTGTGTCCCCCCCCCCGGCAGGTGCTGGACCCCTCGTTCCGCCGGCCCTTCGTTAACGTGAACCGGTGGTTCCTGACGTGCCTGAACCAGCCCCAGTTCAAGGCCGTGCTGGGGGAGGTGCCGCTCTGCCAGAAGATGGCCCAGTTCGACGGTGAGGGGGGGGGACACACAGCCTGGGGGGGGGACACACAGCCTGGGGGGGACACACACACACAGGGACGTGGGGACACTCCTGGGGGGGGGGGACAGGGAGATGGGGACATGCTGGAGGGGGTATGGGGATGTGGGGACACAAGGATCTTTCTTGGGGGGGGGACACAGGGACGTGGGGACACTCCTGGGGGGGGGACAGGGGGATGGGGACATGTTGGGGGGGGACAGGGACGTGGGGACACTCCTGGGGGGGGGACAGGGAGATGGGGACATGCTGGGGGGGGACAGGGATGTGGGGACACTCCTGGGGGGGGGACAGGGAGATGGGGACATGCTGGGGGGGGTATGGGGAGGTGGGGACACTGCTGGGGGGGGGGACAGGGACGTGGGGACACTCCTGGGGGGGGGGACAGGGAGATGGGGACATGCTGGGGGGGGTATGGGGATGTGGGGACACAAGGATCTTTCTTGGGGGGGGGACACAGGGACGTGGGGACACTGCTGGGGGGGGTATGGGGGTGTGGGGACACTGCTGGGGGGGGGGACAGGGACGTGGGGACACTCCTGGGGGGGGACAGGGACGTGGGGACACTCCTGGGGGGGGGGACAGGGAGATGGGGACATGCTGGGGGGGGTATGGGGATGTGGGGACACAAGGATCTTTCTTGGGGGGGGGACACAGGGACGTGGGGACACTCCTGGGGGGGGGACAGGGAGATGGGGACATGCTGGGGGGGGGGACAGGGACGTGGGGACACTCCTGGGGGGGGGGACAGGGGGATGGGGACATGCTGGGGGGGGACAGGGATGTGGGGACACTCCTGGGGGGGGGACAGGGAGATGGGGACATGCTGGGGGGGGGGACAGGGACGTGGGGACACTCCTGGGGGGGGGGACAGG
>NW_027414687.1:0-25862 GCF_964106895.1 Numenius arquata | reverse complement strand
TACAGAATACTACCAGCCACTACAGAAAAATATGGCCCCTACGGAACTCTACGGAACCTGACAGAAACACTGTGGGCCCCTACAGGCCCTTGCGGGCACTTGCAGAACTCTGCAGGAACCCACGGAACTTTATGGAACCCTACCAGCCCCTACGGAAACCTAAAGACCCTTGCAGGCAGTTACGGAACGGTACAGGGCCCTAGGGAACTTTACCAGCCACTACGGAACTCTAGGGGCCCCTACGGAACCCTGCAGAACCCTCCAGAACCTTACAGAATCCCACGGATTCCTACAGACTCCTGCGGGCACTTACTCAACCCTAGAGGACCCTACGGAACACTACTGGCTCCTGCGGTACTCCAGAGGCCTCTAGGGAACCTACGAAGCTCTACGGAATCCTATGGATCCTTACGGCACAGTACGGGCCCCTTCAGACCTCTGCGGGCACTTATGGAAACCTACAGGACCCTACCGAAACTGTACGAGACTCTACAGGCCCCTAGGGAACACCACAGGCCCCTACGGAACCCTACACAACCCTCCGGAAACATATGGCACCCTACAAGCTCCTACCAACCCCTGCGGGCACTTACATAACCCTACAGGTCCCTACGGAAATCTACGGGACTCTACGGGCCCCTAGGGAACCCTTCAGATTTCGACGGAACCCTACCAGCCCCTCTGGAACCCTACAGAATACTCCAGGACCCGACAGCACTCTAAAAGACCCTTAGCAACACAACGGAACCTCACTAAAACCCTATGGGCTCCTACAGAACACTGCAGGTGCCTACGGAACCCTACAGACCCCTATGGAACCCTACAGACACCTGCGGGCACTTACGGAACCCTGCAGGCCCCTACGGAACCCTACAGGTCCATACAGAACCCCACAGGGCCCTACGGAACTTTACCAGCCACTACGGAACTCTACGGGTCCCTAGGGAACCCTGCAGAACCCTCCAGAACCTTACAGAATCCCACAGACTCCTACAGACTGCTGCGGGCACTTACACAACCCTACAGGTCCCTACGGAAATCTACGAGACTCTATGGGCCCCTAGGGAACGCTATAGATTTCGATGGAACCCTATGAGGCCCTCTGGAACCCTACAGAATACTCCAGGACCCGACAGCACTCTACAAGACCCTTAGCAACACAACGGAACCTCACTAAACCCTATGGGCTCCTACAGAACACTGTAGGTGCCTACGGAACCCTACAGACCCGTACAGACACCTACGGGCACTTACAGTACACTGCAGGCCGCTATGGAACCCTACAGGTCCATACAGAACCCCACAGGGCCCTACGGAACTTTACCAGCCACTACGGAACTCTACGGGCCCCTACAGAACCCTGCAGAACCCTCCAGAACCTTACAGAATCCCACGGATTCCTACAGACTCCTGCGGGCACTTACTCAACCCTAGAGGACCCTACGGAACACTACTGGCTCCTGCGGTACTCCAGAGGCCTCTAGGGAACCTACGAAGCTCTACGGAACCCTATGGATCCTTACGGAACAGTATGGGCCCATTCAGACCTCTGCGGGCGCTTATGGAAACCTACAGGACCCTACGGAACTGTACGAGACTCTACAGGCCCCTAGGGAACACCACAGGCCCCTACGGAACCGTACGAGACTCTACAGGCCCTTAGGGAACACCACAGGCCCCTACGGAACCCTACACAACCCTCTGGAAACTTATGGAACCCTACAAGCTCCTACCAACCCCTGCGAGCACTTACACAACCCTACAGGTCCCTACGGCAATCTACGGGACTCTATGGGCCCCTAGGGAACCCTACAGATTTCGACGGAACCCTACCAGCCCCTCTGGAACCCTACAGAATACTCCAGGACCCGACAGCACTCTACAAGACCCTTAGCAACACAACGGAACCTCACTAAAACCCTATGGGCTCCTACAGAACACTGTAGGCGCCTACGGAAACCTACAGACCCCTACAGAATACTACCAGCCACTACAGAAAAATATGGCCCCTACGGAACTCTACGGAACCTGGCAGAAACACTGTGGGCCCCTACAGGCCCTTGCGGGCACTTGCAGAACTCTGCAGGAACCCACGGAACTTTATGGAACCCTACCAGCCCCTACGGAAGCCTAAAGTCCCTTGCAGGCAGTTACGGAACGGTACAGGGCCCTAGGGAACTTTACCTGCCACTACGGAACTCTACGGGTTCCTACGGAACCCTGCAGAACCTTACAGAATCCCACGGATTCCTACAGACTCCTGCGGGCACTTACTCAACCCTAGAGGACCCTACGGAACACTGCCAGCTCCTATGGAAGGAACCTTACGGGCCCCTACAGAACACTACTGGCTCCTGCGGTACTCCAGAGGCCTCTAGGGAACCTACGAAGCTCTACGGAGCCCTATGGATCCTTATGGAACAGTACGGGCCCATTCAGACCTCTGCGGGCGCTTATGGAAACCTACAGGACCCTACGGAACTGTACGAGACTCTACAGGCCCCTAGGGAACACCACAGGCCCCTACGGAACCGTACGAGACTCTACAGGCCCTTAGGGAACACCACAGGCCCCTACGGAACCCTACACAACCCTCTGGAAACTTATGGAACCCTACAAGCTCCTACCAACCCCTGCGAGCACTTACACAACCCTACAGGTCCCTACGGCAATCTACGGGACTCTATGGGCCCCTAGGGAACCCTACAGATTTCGACGGAACCCTACGAGCCCCTCTGGAACCCTACAGAATACTCCAGGACCCGACAGCACTCTACAAGACCCTTAGCAACACAACGGAACCTCACTAAAACCCTATGGGCTCCTACAGAACACTGCAGGCGCCTACGGAACCCTACAGACCCCTACAGAATACTACCGGCCACTACAGAAAAATATGGCCCCTACGGAACTCTACGGAACCTGACAGAAACACTGTGGGCCCCTACAGGCCCTTGCGGGCACTTGCAGAACTCTGCAGGAACCCACGGAACTTTATGGAACCCTACCAGCCCCTACGGAAACCTAAAGACCCTTGCAGGCAGTTACGGAACGGTACAGGGCCCTAGGGAACTTTACCAGCCACTACGGAACTCTAGGGGCCCCTACGGAACCCTGCAGAACCCTCCAGAACCTTACAGAATCCCACGGATTCCTACAGACTCCTGCGGGCACTTACTCAACCCTAGAGGACCCTACGGAACACTACTGGCTCCTGCGGTACTCCAGAGGCCTCTAGGGAACCTACGAAGCTCTACGGAATCCTATGGATCCTTACGGCACAGTACGGGCCCCTTCAGACCTCTGCGGGCACTTATGGAAACCTACAGGACCCTACCGAAACTGTACGAGACTCTACAGGCCCCTAGGGAACACCACAGGCCCCTACGGAACCCTACACAACCCTCCGGAAACATATGGCACCCTACAAGCTCCTACCAACCCCTGCGGGCACTTACATAACCCTACAGGTCCCTACGGAAATCTACGGGACTCTACGGGCCCCTAGGGAACCCTTCAGATTTCGACGGAACCCTACCAGCCCCTCTGGAACCCTACAGAATACTCCAGGACCCGACAGCACTCTAAAAGACCCTTAGCAACACAACGGAACCTCACTAAAACCCTATGGGCTCCTACAGAACACTGCAGGTGCCTACGGAACCCTACAGACCCCTATGGAACCCTACAGACACCTGCGGGCACTTACGGAACCCTGCAGGCCCCTACGGAACCCTACAGGTCCATACAGAACCCCACAGGGCCCTACGGAACTTTACCAGCCACTACGGAACTCTACGGGTCCCTAGGGAACCCTGCAGAACCCTCCAGAACCTTACAGAATCCCACAGACTCCTACAGACTGCTGCGGGCACTTACACAACCCTACAGGTCCCTACGGAAATCTACGAGACTCTATGGGCCCCTAGGGAACGCTATAGATTTCGATGGAACCCTATGAGGCCCTCTGGAACCCTACAGAATACTCCAGGACCCGACAGCACTCTACAAGACCCTTAGCAACACAACGGAACCTCACTAAACCCTATGGGCTCCTACAGAACACTGTAGGCGCCTACGGAAACCTACAGACCCCTACAGAATACTACCAGCCACTACAGAAAAATATGGCCCCTACGGAACTCTACGGAACCTGGCAGAAACACTGTGCGCCCCTACAGGCCCTTGCGGGCACTTGCAGAACTCTGCAGGAACCCACGGAACTTTATGGAACCCTACCAGCCCCTACGGAAGCCTAAAGACCCTTGCAGGCAGTTACGGAACGGTACAGGGCCCTAGGGAACTTTACCAGCCACTACGGAACTCTACGGGCCCCTACGGAACCCTGCAGAACCCTCCAGAACCTTACAGAATCCCACGGATTCCTACAGACTCCTGCGGGCACTTACTCAACCCTAGAGGACCCTACGGAACACTACTGGCTCCTGCGGTACTCCACAGGCCTCTAGGGAACCTACGAAGCTCTACGGAACCCTATGGATCCTTACGGCACAGTATGGGCCCCTTCAGACCTCTGCGGGCGCTTATGGAAACCTACAGGACCCTACCGAAACTGTACGAGACTCTACAGGCCCCTAGAAAACACCACAGGCCCCTACGGAACCCTACACAACCCTCCGGAAACATATGGCACCCTACAAGCTCCTACCAACCCCTGCGAGCACTTACACAACCCTACAGGTCCCTACGGCAATCTACGGGACTCTACGGGCCCCTAGGGAACCCTTCAGATTTCGACGGAACCCTACCAGCCCCTCTGGAACCCTACAGAACACTCCAGGACCCGACAGCACTCTACAAGACCCTTAGCAACACAACGGAACCTCACTAAAACCCTATGGGCTCCTACAGAACACTGCAGGTGCCTACGGAACCCTACAGACCCGTACAGACATGTACGGGCACTTACAGAACACTGCAGGCCCCTACGGAACCCTACAGGTCCATACAGAACCCCACAGGGCCCTACGGAACTTTACCAGCCACTATGGAACTCTACGGGTCCCTACGGAACCCTGCAGAACCCTCCGGAATCTGACAGAATCCCACAGACTCCTACAGACTTCTGTGGGCACTTAAACAACCCTACAGGCCCCTACGGAAATCTATGGGACTCTACGGGCCCCTAGGGAACCCTTCAGATTTCGACGGAACCCTACCAGCCCCTCTGGAACCCTACAGAATACTCCAGGACCCGACAGCACTCTACAAGACCCTTAGCAACACAACGGAACCTCACTAAAACCCTATGGGCTCCTACAGAACACTGTAGGTGCCTACGGAACCCTACAGACCCGTACAGACACCTACGGGCACTTACAGAACACTGCAGGCCCCTATGGAACCCTACAGGTCCATACAGAACCCCACAGGGCCCTACGGAACTTTACCAGCCACTACGGAACTCTACGGGCCCCTACAGAACCCTGCAGAACCCTCCAGAACCTTACAGAATCCCACAGATTCCTACAGACTCCTGCGGGCACTTACTCAACCCTAGAGGACCCTACGGAACACTACTGGCTCCTGCGGTACTCCAGAGGCCTCTAGGGAACCTACGAAGCTCTACAGAACCCTATGGATCCTTACGGAACAGTACGGGCCCCTTCAGACCTCTGCGGGCGCTTATGGAAACCTACAGGACCCTACGGAACTGTACGAGACTCTACAGGCCCCTAGGGAACACCACAGGCCCCTACGGAACCCTACACAACCCTCCGGAAACATATGGCACCCTACAAGCTCCTACCAACCCCTGCGGGCACTTACACAACCCTACAGGCCCCTACGGAAATCTACAGGACTCTACGGGCCCCTAGGGAACCCCTCAGATTTCGACGGAAACCTACCAGCCCCTCTGGAACCCTACAGAATACTCCAGGACCCGACAGCACTCTACAAGACCCTTAGCAATACAACGGAACCTCACTAAAACCCTATGGGCTCCTACAGAACACTGTAGGTGCCTACGGAAACCTACAGACCCCTACAGAATACTACCAGCCACTACAGAAAAATATGGCCCCTACGGAACTCTACGGAACCTGGCAGAAACACTGTGGGCCCCTACTGGCCCTTGCGGGCACTTGCAGAACTCTGCAGGAACCCACGGAACTTTATGGAACCCTACCAGCCCCTACGGAAGCCTAAAGACCATTGCAGGCAGTTACGGAACGGTACAGGGCCCTAGGGAACTTTACCAGCCACTACGGAACTCTACGGGACCCTACGGAACCCTGCAGAACCCTCCAGAACCTTACAGAATCCCACGGATTCCTACAGACTCCTGCGGGCACTTACTCAACCCTAGAGGACCCTACGGAACACTACTGGCTCCTGCGGTACTCCAGAGGCCTCTAGGGAACCTACGAAGCTCTACGGAACCCTATGGATCCTTACGGCACAGTACGGGCCCCTTTAGACCTCTGCGGGCGCTTATGGAAACCTACAGGACCCTACGGAACTGTACGAGACTCTACAGGCCCCTAGGGAACACCACAGGCCCCTACGGAACCGTACGAGACTCTACAGGCTTTTAGGGAACACCACAGGCCCCTACGGAACCCTACACAACCCTCTGGAAACTTATGGAACCCTACAAGCTCCTACCAACCCCTGCGAGCACTTACACAACCCTACAGGTCCCTACAGAAATCTACGGGACTCTACGGGCCCCTAGAGAACCCTACAGATTTCGACGGAACCCTACCAGCCCCTCTGGAACCCTACAGAATACTCCAGGACCCGACAGCACTCTACAAGACCCTTAGCAACACAACGGAACCTCACTAAAACCCTATGGGCTCCTACAGAACACTGCAGGTGCCTACGGAACCCTACAGACACCTACGGGCACTTACAGAACACTGCAGGCCCCTACGGAACCCTACAGGTCCATACAGAACCCCACAGGGCCCTACGGAACTTTACCAGCCACTATGGAACTCTACGGGTCCCTACGGAACCCTGCAGAACCCTCCGGAATCTGACAGAATCCCACAGACTCCTACAGACTTCTGCGGGCACTTAAACAACCCTACAGGCCCCTACGGAAATCTATGGGACTCTACGGGCCCCTAGGGAACCCTTCAGATTTCGACGGAACCCTACAAGGCCCTCTGGAACCCTACAGAATACTCCAGGACCCGACAGCACTCTACAAGACCCTTAGCAACACAACGGAACCTCACTAAAACCCTATGGGCTCCTACAGAACACTGCAGGTGCCTACGGAACCCTACAGACCCGTACAGACACCTACGGGCACTTACAGTACACTGCAGGCCGCTATGGAACCCTACAGGTCCATACAGAACCCCACAGGGCCCTACAGAACTTTACCAGCCACTACGGAACTCTACGGGCCCCTACAGAACCCTGCAGAACCCTCCAGAACCTTACAGAATCCCACAGATTCCTACAGACTCCTGCGGGCACTTACTCAACCCTAGAGGACCCTACGGAACACTACTGGCTCCTGCGGTACTCCACAGGCCTCTAGGGAACCTACGAAGCTCTACGGAACCCTATGGATCCTTACGGAACAGTATGGGCCCATTCAGACCTCTGCGGGCGCTTATGGAAACCTACAGGACCCTACGGAACTGTACGAGACTCTACAGGCCCCTAGGGAACACCACAGGCCCCTACGGAACCGTACGAGACTCTACAGGCCCTTAGGGAACACCACAGGCCCCTACGGAACCCTACACAACCCTCTGGAAACTTATGGAACCCTACAAGCTCCTACCAACCCCTGCGAGCACTTACACAACCCTACAGGTCCCTACGGCAATCTACGGGACTCTATGGGCCCCTAGGGAACCCTTCAGATTTCGACGGAACCCTACGAGCCCCTCTGGAACCCTACAGAATACTCCAGGACCCGACAGCACTCTACAAGACCCTTAGCAACACAACGGAACCTCACTAAAACCCTATGGGCTCCTACAGAACACTGTAGGTGCCTACGGAACCCTACAGACCCGTACAGACACCTACGGGCACTTACAGTACACTGCAGGCCGCTATGGAACCCTACAGGTCCATACAGAACCCCACAGGGCCCTACGGAACTTTACCAGCCACTACGGAACTCTACGGGCCCCTACAGAACCCTGCAGAACCCTCCAGAACCTTACAGAATCCCACGGATTCCTACAGACTCCTGCGGGCACTTACTCAACCCTAGAGGACCCTACGGAACACTACTGGCTCCTGCGGTACTCCAGAGGCCTCTAGGGAACCTACGAAGCTCTACGGAACCCTATGGATCCTTACGGAACAGTATGGGCCCATTCAGACCTCTGCGGGCGCTTATGGAAACCTACAGGACCCTACGGAACTGTACGAGACTCTACAGGCCCCTAGGGAACACCACAGGCCCCTACGGAACCGTACGAGACTCTACAGGCCCTTAGGGAACACCACAGGCCCCTACGGAACCCTACACAACCCTCTGGAAACTTATGGAACCCTACAAGCTCCTACCAACCCCTGCGAGCACTTACACAACCCTACAGGTCCCTACGGCAATCTACGGGACTCTATGGGCCCCTAGGGAACCCTACAGATTTCGACGGAACCCTACCAGCCCCTCTGGAACCCTACAGAATACTCCAGGACCCGACAGCACTCTACAAGACCCTTAGCAACACAACGGAACCTCACTAAAACCCTATGGGCTCCTACAGAACACTGTAGGCGCCTACGGAAACCTACAGACCCCTACAGAATACTACCAGCCACTACAGAAAAATATGGCCCCTACGGAACTCTACGGAACCTGGCAGAAACACTGTGGGCCCCTACAGGCCCTTGCGGGCACTTGCAGAACTCTGCAGGAACCCACGGAACTTTATGGAACCCTACCAGCCCCTACGGAAACCTAAAGTCCCTTGCAGGCAGTTACGGAACGGTACAGGGCCCTAGGGAACTTTACCTGCCACTACGGAACTCTACGGGTTCCTACGGAACCCTGCAGAACCTTACAGAATCCCACGGATTCCTACAGACTCCTGCGGGCACTTACTCAACCCTAGAGGACCCTACGGAACACTGCCAGCTCCTATGGAAGGAACCTTACGGGCCCCTACAGAACACTACTGGCTCCTGCGGTACTCCAGAGGCCTCTAGGGAACCTACGAAGCTCTACGGAGCCCTATGGATCCTTATGGAACAGTACGGGCCCATTCAGACCTCTGCGGGCGCTTATGGAAACCTACAGGACCCTACGGAACTGTACGAGACTCTACAGGCCCCTAGGGAACACCACAGGCCCCTACGGAACCGTACGAGACTCTACAGGCCCTTAGGGAACACCACAGGCCCCTACGGAACCCTACACAACCCTCTGGAAACTTATGGAACCCTACAAGCTCCTACCAACCCCTGCGAGCACTTACACAACCCTACAGGTCCCTACGGCAATCTACGGGACTCTATGGGCCCCTAGGGAACCCTACAGATTTCGACGGAACCCTACGAGCCCCTCTGGAACCCTACAGAATACTCCAGGACCCGACAGCACTCTACAAGACCCTTAGCAACACAACGGAACCTCACTAAAACCCTATGGGCTCCTACAGAACACTGCAGGCGCCTACGGAACCCTACAGACCCCTACAGAATACTACCGGCCACTACAGAAAAATATGGCCCCTACGGAACTCTACGGAACCTGACAGAAACACTGTGGGCCCCTACAGGCCCTTGCGGGCACTTGCAGAACTCTGCAGGAACCCACGGAACTTTATGGAACCCTACCAGCCCCTACGGAAACCTAAAGACCCTTGCAGGCAGTTACGGAACGGTACAGGGCCCTAGGGAACTTTACCAGCCACTACGGAACTCTAGGGGCCCCTACGGAACCCTGCAGAACCCTCCAGAACCTTACAGAATCCCACGGATTCCTACAGACTCCTGCGGGCACTTACTCAACCCTAGAGGACCCTACGGAACACTACTGGCTCCTGCGGTACTCCAGAGGCCTCTAGGGAACCTACGAAGCTCTACGGAATCCTATGGATCCTTACGGCACAGTACGGGCCCCTTCAGACCTCTGCGGGCACTTATGGAAACCTACAGGACCCTACCGAAACTGTACGAGACTCTACAGGCCCCTAGGGAACACCACAGGCCCCTACGGAACCCTACACAACCCTCCGGAAACATATGGCACCCTACAAGCTCCTACCAACCCCTGCGGGCACTTACATAACCCTACAGGTCCCTACGGAAATCTACGGGACTCTACGGGCCCCTAGGGAACCCTTCAGATTTCGACGGAACCCTACCAGCCCCTCTGGAACCCTACAGAATACTCCAGGACCCGACAGCACTCTAAAAGACCCTTAGCAACACAACGGAACCTCACTAAAACCCTATGGGCTCCTACAGAACACTGCAGGTGCCTACGGAACCCTACAGACCCCTATGGAACCCTACAGACACCTGCGGGCACTTACGGAACCCTGCAGGCCCCTACGGAACCCTACAGGTCCATACAGAACCCCACAGGGCCCTACGGAACTTTACCAGCCACTACGGAACTCTACGGGTCCCTAGGGAACCCTGCAGAACCCTCCAGAACCTTACAGAATCCCACAGACTCCTACAGACTGCTGCGGGCACTTACACAACCCTACAGGTCCCTACGGAAATCTACGAGACTCTATGGGCCCCTAGGGAACGCTATAGATTTCGATGGAACCCTATGAGGCCCTCTGGAACCCTACAGAATACTCCAGGACCCGACAGCACTCTACAAGACCCTTAGCAACACAACGGAACCTCACTAAACCCTATGGGCTCCTACAGAACACTGTAGGCGCCTACGGAAACCTACAGACCCCTACAGAATACTACCAGCCACTACAGAAAAATATGGCCCCTACGGAACTCTACGGAACCTGGCAGAAACACTGTGCGCCCCTACAGGCCCTTGCGGGCACTTGCAGAACTCTGCAGGAACCCACGGAACTTTATGGAACCCTACCAGCCCCTACGGAAGCCTAAAGACCCTTGCAGGCAGTTACGGAACGGTACAGGGCCCTAGGGAACTTTACCAGCCTCTATGGAACTCTACGGGCCCCTACGGAACCCTGCAGAACCCTCCAGAACCTTACAGAATCCCACGGATTCCTACAGACTCCTGCGGGCACTTACTCAACCCTAGAGGACCCTACGGAACACTACTGGCTCCTGCGGTACTCCACAGGCCTCTAGGGAACCTACGAAGCTCTACGGAACCCTATGGATCCTTACGGCACAGTATGGGCCCCTTCAGACCTCTGCGGGCGCTTATGGAAACCTACAGGACCCTACCGAAACTGTACGAGACTCTACAGGCCCCTAGAAAACACCACAGGCCCCTACGGAACCCTACACAACCCTCCGGAAACATATGGCACCCTACAAGCTCCTACCAACCCCTGCGAGCACTTACACAACCCTACAGGTCCCTACGGCAATCTACGGGACTCTACGGGCCCCTAGGGAACCCTTCAGATTTCGACGGAACCCTACCAGCCCCTCTGGAACCCTACAGAACACTCCAGGACCCGACAGCACTCTACAAGACCCTTAGCAACACAACGGAACCTCACTAAAACCCTATGGGCTCCTACAGAACACTGCAGGTGCCTACGGAACCCTACAGACCCGTACAGACATGTACGGGCACTTACAGAACACTGCAGGCCCCTACGGAACCCTACAGGTCCATACAGAACCCCACAGGGCCCTACGGAACTTTACCAGCCACTATGGAACTCTACGGGTCCCTACGGAACCCTGCAGAACCCTCCGGAATCTGACAGAATCCCACAGACTCCTACAGACTTCTGTGGGCACTTAAACAACCCTACAGGCCCCTACGGAAATCTATGGGACTCTACGGGCCCCTAGGGAACCCTTCAGATTTCGACGGAACCCTACCAGCCCCTCTGGAACCCTACAGAATACTCCAGGACCCGACAGCACTCTACAAGACCCTTAGCAACACAACGGAACCTCACTAAAACCCTATGGGCTCCTACAGAACACTGTAGGTGCCTACGGAACCCTACAGACCCGTACAGACACCTACGGGCACTTACAGAACACTGCAGGCCCCTATGGAACCCTACAGGTCCATACAGAACCCCACAGGGCCCTACGGAACTTTACCAGCCACTACGGAACTCTACGGGCCCCTACAGAACCCTGCAGAACCCTCCAGAACCTTACAGAATCCCACAGATTCCTACAGACTCCTGCGGGCACTTACTCAACCCTAGAGGACCCTACGGAACACTACTGGCTCCTGCGGTACTCCAGAGGCCTCTAGGGAACCTACGAAGCTCTACAGAACCCTATGGATCCTTACGGAACAGTACGGGCCCCTTCAGACCTCTGCGGGCGCTTATGGAAACCTACAGGACCCTACGGAACTGTACGAGACTCTACAGGCCCCTAGGGAACACCACAGGCCCCTACGGAACCCTACACAACCCTCCGGAAACATATGGCACCCTACAAGCTCCTACCAACCCCTGCGGGCACTTACACAACCCTACAGGCCCCTACGGAAATCTACAGGACTCTACGGGCCCCTAGGGAACCCCTCAGATTTCGACGGAAACCTACCAGCCCCTCTGGAACCCTACAGAATACTCCAGGACCCGACAGCACTCTACAAGACCCTTAGCAATACAACGGAACCTCACTAAAACCCTATGGGCTCCTACAGAACACTGTAGGTGCCTACGGAAACCTACAGACCCCTACAGAATACTACCAGCCACTACAGAAAAATATGGCCCCTACGGAACTCTACGGAACCTGGCAGAAACACTGTGGGCCCCTACTGGCCCTTGCGGGCACTTGCAGAACTCTGCAGGAACCCACGGAACTTTATGGAACCCTACCAGCCCCTACGGAAGCCTAAAGACCATTGCAGGCAGTTACGGAACGGTACAGGGCCCTAGGGAACTTTACCAGCCACTACGGAACTCTACGGGACCCTACGGAACCCTGCAGAACCCTCCAGAACCTTACAGAATCCCACGGATTCCTACAGACTCCTGCGGGCACTTACTCAACCCTAGAGGACCCTACGGAACACTACTGGCTCCTGCGGTACTCCAGAGGCCTCTAGGGAACCTACGAAGCTCTACGGAACCCTATGGATCCTTACGGCACAGTACGGGCCCCTTTAGACCTCTGCGGGCGCTTATGGAAACCTACAGGACCCTACGGAACTGTACGAGACTCTACAGGCCCCTAGGGAACACCACAGGCCCCTACGGAACCGTACGAGACTCTACAGGCTTTTAGGGAACACCACAGGCCCCTACGGAACCCTACACAACCCTCTGGAAACTTATGGAACCCTACAAGCTCCTACCAACCCCTGCGAGCACTTACACAACCCTACAGGTCCCTACAGAAATCTACGGGACTCTACGGGCCCCTAGAGAACCCTACAGATTTCGACGGAACCCTACCAGCCCCTCTGGAACCCTACAGAATACTCCAGGACCCGACAGCACTCTACAAGACCCTTAGCAACACAACGGAACCTCACTAAAACCCTATGGGCTCCTACAGAACACTGCAGGTGCCTACGGAACCCTACAGACACCTACGGGCACTTACAGAACACTGCAGGCCCCTACGGAACCCTACAGGTCCATACAGAACCCCACAGGGCCCTACGGAACTTTACCAGCCACTATGGAACTCTACGGGTCCCTACGGAACCCTGCAGAACCCTCCGGAATCTGACAGAATCCCACAGACTCCTACAGACTTCTGCGGGCACTTAAACAACCCTACAGGCCCCTACGGAAATCTATGGGACTCTACGGGCCCCTAGGGAACCCTTCAGATTTCGACGGAACCCTACAAGGCCCTCTGGAACCCTACAGAATACTCCAGGACCCGACAGCACTCTACAAGACCCTTAGCAACACAACGGAACCTCACTAAAACCCTATGGGCTCCTACAGAACACTGCAGGTGCCTACGGAACCCTACAGACCCGTACAGACACCTACGGGCACTTACAGTACACTGCAGGCCGCTATGGAACCCTACAGGTCCATACAGAACCCCACAGGGCCCTACAGAACTTTACCAGCCACTACGGAACTCTACGGGCCCCTACAGAACCCTGCAGAACCCTCCAGAACCTTACAGAATCCCACAGATTCCTACAGACTCCTGCGGGCACTTACTCAACCCTAGAGGACCCTACGGAACACTACTGGCTCCTGCGGTACTCCACAGGCCTCTAGGGAACCTACGAAGCTCTACGGAACCCTATGGATCCTTACGGAACAGTATGGGCCCATTCAGACCTCTGCGGGCGCTTATGGAAACCTACAGGACCCTACGGAACTGTACGAGACTCTACAGGCCCCTAGGGAACACCACAGGCCCCTACGGAACCGTACGAGACTCTACAGGCCCTTAGGGAACACCACAGGCCCCTACGGAACCCTACACAACCCTCTGGAAACTTATGGAACCCTACAAGCTCCTACCAACCCCTGCGAGCACTTACACAACCCTACAGGTCCCTACGGCAATCTACGGGACTCTATGGGCCCCTAGGGAACCCTTCAGATTTCGACGGAACCCTACGAGCCCCTCTGGAACCCTACAGAATACTCCAGGACCCGACAGCACTCTACAAGACCCTTAGCAACACAACGGAACCTCACTAAAACCCTATGGGCTCCTACAGAACACTGCAGGCGCCTACGGAACCCTACAGACCCCTACGGAACCCTACAGACACCTGCGGGCACTTACGGAACCCTGCAGGCCCCTACGGAACCCTACAGGTCCATACAGAACCCCACAGGGCCCTACGGAACTTTACCAGCCACTACGGAACTCTACGGGTCCCTAGGGAACCCTGCAGAACCCTCCAGAACCTTACAGAATCCCACAGACTCCTACAGACTGCTGCGGGCACTTACACAACCCTACAGGTCCCTACGGAAATCTACGAGACTCTATGGGCCCCTAGGGAACCCTATAGATTTCGATGGAACCCTATGAGGCCCTCTGGAACCCTACAGAATACTCCAGGACCCGACAGCACTCTACAAGACCCTTAGCAACACAACGGAACCTCACTAAAACCCTATGGGCTCCTACAGAACACTGTAGGCGCCTACGGAAACCTACAGACCCCTACAGAATACTACCAGCCACTACAGAAAAATATGGCCCCTACGGAACTCTACGGAACCTGGCAGAAACACTGTGCGCCCCTACAGGCCCTTGCGGGCACTTGCAGAACTCTGCAGGAACCCACGGAACTTTATGGAACCCTACCAGCCCCTACGGAAGCCTAAAGACCCTTGCAGGCAGTTACGGAACGGTACAGGGCCCTAGGGAACTTTACCAGCCTCTATGGAACTCTACGGGCCCCTACGGAACCCTGCAGAACCCTCCAGAACCTTACAGAATCCCACGGATTCCTACAGACTCCTGCGGGCACTTACTCAACCCTAGAGGACCCTACGGAACACTGCCAGGTCCTATGGAAGGAACCCTACGGGCCCCTACAGAACACTACTGGCTCCTGCGGTACTCCGGAGGCCTCTAGGGAACCTACGAAGCTCTACGGAGCCCTATGGATCCTTACGGAACAGTACGGGCCCCGTCAGACCTCTGCGGGCGCTTATGGAAACCTACAGGACCCTACGGAACTGTACGAGACTCTACAGGCCCCTAGGGAACACCACAGGCCCCTACGGAACCGTACGAGACTCTACAGGCCCTTAGGGAACACCACAGGCCCCTACGGAACCCTACACAACCCTCTGGAAACTTATGGAACCCTACAAGCTCCTACCAACCCCTGCGAGCACTTACACAACCCTACAGGTCCCTACGGCAATCTACGGGACTCTACGGGCCCCTAGGGAACCCTTCAGATTTCGACGGAACCCTACCAGCCCCTCTGGAACCCTACAGAATACTCCAGGACCCGACAGCACTCTACAAGACCCTTAGCAACACAACGGAACCTCACTAAAACCCTATGGGCTCCTACAGAACACTGCAGGTGCCTACGGAACCCTACAGACACCTACGGGCACTTACAGAACACTGCAGGCCCCTACGGAACCCTACAGGTCCATACAGAACCCCACAGGGCCCTACGGAACTTTACCAGCCACTATGGAACTCTACGGGTCCCTACGGAACCCTGCAGAACCCTCCGGAATCTGACAGAATCCCACAGACTCCTACAGACTTCTGCGGGCACTTAAACAACCCTACAGGCCCCTACGGAAATCTATGGGACTCTACGGGCCCCTAGGGAACCCTTCAGATTTCGACGGAACCCTACCAGCCCCTCTGGAACCCTACAGAATACTCCAGGACCCGACAGCACTCTACAAAACCCTTAGCAACACAACGGAACCTCACTAAAACCCTATGGGCTCCTACAGAACACTGTAGGTGCCTACGGAACCCTACAGACCCGTACAGACACCTACGGGCACTTACAGAACACTGCAGGCCCCTATGGAACCCTACAGGTCCATACAGAACCCCACAGGGCCCTACGGAACTTTACCAGCCACTACGGAACTCTACGGGCCCCTACAGAACCCTGCAGAACCCTCCAGAACCTTACAGAATCCCACGGATTCCTACAGACTCCTGCGGGCACTTACTCAACCCTAGAGGACCCTACGGAACACTACTGGCTCCTGCGGTACTCCAGAGGCCTCTAGGGAACCTACGAAGCTCTACGGAACCCTATGGATCCTTACGGAACAGTATGGGCCCCTTCAGACCTCTGCGGGCGCTTATGGAAACCTACAGGACCCTACGGAACTGTACGAGACTCTACAGGCCCCTAGGGAACACCACAGGCCCCTACGGAACCGTACGAGACTCTACAGGCCCTTAGGGAACACCACAGGCCCCTACGGAACCCTACACAACCCTCTGGAAACTTATGGAACCCTACAAGCTCCTACCAACCCCTGCGAGCACTTACACAACCCTACAGGTCCCTACGGAAATCTACGGGACTCTATGGGCCCCTAGGGAACCCTACAGATTTCGACGGAACCCTACGAGCCCCTCTGGAACCCTACAGAATACTCCAGGACCCGACAGCACTCTACAAGACCCTTAGCAACACAACGGAACCTCACTAAAACCCTATGGGCTCCTACAGAACACTGTAGGTGCCTACGGAAACCTACAGACCCCTACAGAATACTACCAGCCACTACAGAAAAATATGGCCCCTACGGAACTCTACGGAACCTGGCAGAAACACTGTGGGCCCCTACAGGCCCTTGCGGGCACTTGCAGAACTCTGCAGGAGCCCACGGAACTTTATGGAACCCTGCCAGCCCCTATGGAAGCCTAAAGACCCTTGCAGGCAGTTACGGAACGGTACAGGGCCCTAGGGAGCTTTACCAGCCACTATGGAACTCTACGGGCCCCTACGGAACCCTGCAGAACCCTCCAGAACCTTACAGAATCCCACGGATTCCTACAGACTCCTGCGGGCACTTACTCAACCCTAGAGGACCCTACGGAACACTACTGGCTCCTGCGGTACTCCAGAGGCCTCTAGGGAACCTACGAAGCTCTACGGAACCCTATGGATCCTTACGGCACAGTACGGGCCCCTTCAGACCTCTGCGGGCGCTTATGGAAACCTACAGGACCCTACGGAACTGTACGAGACTCTACAGGCCCCTAGGGAACACCACAGGCCCCTATGGAACCCTACACAACCCTCCGGAAACATATGGCACCCTACAAGCTCCTACCAACCCCTGCGGGCACTTACATAACCCTACAGGTCCCTACAGAAATCTACGGGACTCTATGGGCCCCTAGGGAACCCTTCAGATTTCGACGGAACCCTACAAGGCCCTCTGGAACCCTACAGAATACTCCAGGACCCGACAGCACTCTACAAGACCCTTAGCAACACAACGGAACCTCACTAAAACCCTATGGGCTCCTACAGAACACTGTAGGTGCCTACGGAACCCCACAGACCCGTACAGCCACCTACGGGCACTTACAGAACACTGCAGGCCCCTATGGAACCCTACAGGTCCATACAGAACCCCACAGGGCCCTACGGAACTTTACCAGCCACTACGGAACTCTACGGGCCCCTACAGAACCCTGCAGAACCCTCCAGAACCTTACAGAATCCCACAGATTCCTACAGACTCCTGCGGGCACTTACTCAACCCTAGAGGACCCTACGGAACACTACTGGCTCCTGCGGTACTCCAGAGGCCTCTAGGGAACCTACGAAGCTCTACAGAACCCTATGGATCCTTACGGAACAGTACGGGCCCCTTCAGACCTCTGCGGGCGCTTATGGAAACCTACAGGACTCTACGGAACTGTACAAGACTCTACAGGGCCCTAGGGAACACCACAGGCCCCTACGGAACCCTACACAACCCTCCGGAAACATATGGCACCCTACAAGCTCCTACCAACCCCTGCGGGCACTTACATAACCCTACAGGTCCCTACAGAAATCTACGGGACTCTATGGGCCCCTAGGGAACCCTTCAGATTTCGACGGAACCCTACCAGCCCCTCTGGAACCCTACAGAATACTCCAGGACCCGACAGCACTCTACAAGACCCTTAGCAACACAACGGAACCTCACTAAAACCCTATGGGCTCCTACAGAACACTGTAGGTGCCTACGGAAACCTACAGACCCCTACAGAATACTACCAGCCACTACAGAAAAATATGGCCCCTACGGAACTCTACGGAACCTGGCAGAAACACTGTGCGCCCCTACAGGCCCTTGCGGGCACTTGCAGAACTCTGCAGGAACCCACGGAACTTTATGGAACCCTACCAGCCCCTACGGAAGCCTAAAGACCATTGCAGGCAGTTACGGAACGGTACAGGGCCCTAGGGAACTTTACCAGCCACTACGGAACTCTACGGGCCCCTACGGAACCCTGCAGAACCCTCCAGAACCTTACAGAATCCCACGGATTCCTACAGACTCCTGCGGGCACTTACTCAACCCTAGAGGACCCTACGGAACACTACTGGCTCCTGCGGTACTCCACAGGCCTCTAGGGAACCTACGAAGCTCTACGGAACCCTATGGATCCTTACGGCACAGTACGGGCCCCTTTAGACCTCTGCGGGCGCTTATGGAAACCTACAGGACCCTACGGAACTGTACGAGACTCTACAGGCCCCTAGGGAACACCACAGGCCCCTACGGAACCGTACGAGACTCTACAGGCTTTTAGGGAACACCACAGGCCCCTACGGAACCCTACACAACCCTCTGGAAACTTATGGAACCCTACAAGCTCCTACCAACCCCTGCGAGCACTTACACAACCCTACAGGTCCCTACAGAAATCTACGGGACTCTACGGGCCCCTAGGGAACCCTACAGATTTCGACGGAACCCTACCAGCCCCTCTGGAACCCTACAGAATACTCCAGGACCCGACAGCACTCTACAAGACCCTTAGCAACACAACGGAACCTCACTAAAACCCTATGGGCTCCTACAGAACACTGCAGGTGCCTACGGAACCCTACAGACACCTACGGGCACTTACAGAACACTGCAGGCCCCTACGGAACCCTACAGGTCCATACAGAACCCCACAGGGCCCTACGGAACTTTACCAGCCACTATGGAACTCTACGGGTCCCTACGGAACCCTGCAGAACCCTCCGGAATCTGACAGAATCCCACAGACTCCTACAGACTTCTGCGGGCACTTAAACAACCCTACAGGCCCCTACGGAAATCTATGGGACTCTACGGGCCCCTAGGGAACCCTTCAGATTTCGACGGAACCCTACAAGGCCCTCTGGAACCCTACAGAATACTCCAGGACCCGACAGCACTCTACAAGACCCTTAGCAACACAACGGAACCTCACTAAAACCCTATGGGCTCCTACAGAACACTGTAGGTGCCTACGGAACCCTACAGACCCGTACAGACACCTACGGGCACTTACAGTACACTGCAGGCCGCTATGGAACCCTACAGGTCCATACAGAACCCCACAGGGCCCTACGGAACTTTACCAGCCACTACGGAACTCTACGGGCCCCTACAGAACCCTGCAGAACCCTCCAGAACCTTACAGAATCCCACGGATTCCTACAGACTCCTGCGGGCACTTACTCAACCCTAGAGGACCCTACGGAACACTACTGGCTCCTGCGGTACTCCACAGGCCTCTAGGGAACCTACGAAGCTCTACGGAACCCTATGGATCCTTACGGAACAGTATGGGCCCCTTCAGACCTCTGCGGGCGCTTATGGAAACCTACAGGACCCTACGGAACTGTACGAGACTCTACAGGCCCCTAGGGAACACCACAGGCCCCTACGGAACCGTACGAGACTCTACAGGCCCTTAGGGAACACCACAGGCCCCTACGGAACCCTACACAACCCTCTGGAAACTTATGGAACCCTACAAGCTCCTACCAACCCCTGCGAGCACTTACACAACCCTACAGGTCCCTACGGCAATCTACGGGACTCTATGGGCCCCTAGGGAACCCTTCAGATTTCGACGGAACCCTACGAGCCCCTCTGGAACCCTACAGAATACTCCAGGACCCGACAGCACTCTACAAGACCCTTAGCAACACAACGGAACCTCACTAAAACCCTATGGGCTCCTACAGAACACTGTAGGTGCCTACGGAAACCTACAGACCCCTACAGAATACTACCAGCCACTACAGAAAAATATGGCCCCTACGGAACTCTACGGAACCTGGCAGAAACACTGTGGGCCCCTACAGGCCCTTGCGGGCACTTGCAGAACTCTGCAGGAGCCCACGGAACTTTATGGAACCCTGCCAGCCCCTATGGAAGCCTAAAGACCCTTGCAGGCAGTTACGGAACGGTACAGGGCCCTAGGGAGCTTTACCAGCCACTATGGAACTCTACGGGCCCCTACGGAACCCTGCAGAACCCTCCAGAACCTTACAGAATCCCACGGATTCCTACAGACTCCTGCGGGCACTTACTCAACCCTAGAGGACCCTACGGAACACTACTGGCTCCTGCGGTACTCCAGAGGCCTCTAGGGAACCTACGAAGCTCTACGGAACCCTATGGATCCTTACGGCACAGTACGGGCCCCTTCAGACCTCTGCGGGCGCTTATGGAAACCTACAGGACCCTACGGAACTGTACGAGACTCTACAGGCCCCTAGGGAACACCACAGGCCCCTATGGAACCCTACACAACCCTCCGGAAACATATGGCACCCTACAAGCTCCTACCAACCCCTGCGGGCACTTACATAACCCTACAGGTCCCTACAGAAATCTACGGGACTCTATGGGCCCCTAGGGAACCCTTCAGATTTCGACGGAACCCTACAAGGCCCTCTGGAACCCTACAGAATACTCCAGGACCCGACAGCACTCTACAAGACCCTTAGCAACACAACGGAACCTCACTAAAACCCTATGGGCTCCTACAGAACACTGTAGGTGCCTACGGAACCCCACAGACCCGTACAGCCACCTACGGGCACTTACAGAACACTGCAGGCCCCTATGGAACCCTACAGGTCCATACAGAACCCCACAGGGCCCTACGGAACTTTACCAGCCACTACGGAACTCTACGGGCCCCTACAGAACCCTGCAGAACCCTCCAGAACCTTACAGAATCCCACAGATTCCTACAGACTCCTGCGGGCACTTACTCAACCCTAGAGGACCCTACGGAACACTACTGGCTCCTGCGGTACTCCAGAGGCCTCTAGGGAACCTACGAAGCTCTACAGAACCCTATGGATCCTTACGGAACAGTACGGGCCCCTTCAGACCTCTGCGGGCGCTTATGGAAACCTACAGGACTCTACGGAACTGTACAAGACTCTACAGGGCCCTAGGGAACACCACAGGCCCCTACGGAACCCTACACAACCCTCCGGAAACATATGGCACCCTACAAGCTCCTACCAACCCCTGCGGGCACTTACATAACCCTACAGGTCCCTACAGAAATCTACGGGACTCTATGGGCCCCTAGGGAACCCTTCAGATTTCGACGGAACCCTACCAGCCCCTCTGGAACCCTACAGAATACTCCAGGACCCGACAGCACTCTACAAGACCCTTAGCAACACAACGGAACCTCACTAAAACCCTATGGGCTCCTACAGAACACTGTAGGTGCCTACGGAAACCTACAGACCCCTACAGAATACTACCAGCCACTACAGAAAAATATGGCCCCTACGGAACTCTACGGAACCTGGCAGAAACACTGTGCGCCCCTACAGGCCCTTGCGGGCACTTGCAGAACTCTGCAGGAACCCACGGAACTTTATGGAACCCTACCAGCCCCTACGGAAGCCTAAAGACCATTGCAGGCAGTTACGGAACGGTACAGGGCCCTAGGGAACTTTACCAGCCACTACGGAACTCTACGGGCCCCTACGGAACCCTGCAGAACCCTCCAGAACCTTACAGAATCCCACGGATTCCTACAGACTCCTGCGGGCACTTACTCAACCCTAGAGGACCCTACGGAACACTACTGGCTCCTGCGGTACTCCACAGGCCTCTAGGGAACCTACGAAGCTCTACGGAACCCTATGGATCCTTACGGCACAGTACGGGCCCCTTTAGACCTCTGCGGGCGCTTATGGAAACCTACAGGACCCTACGGAACTGTACGAGACTCTACAGGCCCCTAGGGAACACCACAGGCCCCTACGGAACCGTACGAGACTCTACAGGCTTTTAGGGAACACCACAGGCCCCTACGGAACCCTACACAACCCTCTGGAAACTTATGGAACCCTACAAGCTCCTACCAACCCCTGCGAGCACTTACACAACCCTACAGGTCCCTACAGAAATCTACGGGACTCTACGGGCCCCTAGGGAACCCTACAGATTTCGACGGAACCCTACCAGCCCCTCTGGAACCCTACAGAATACTCCAGGACCCGACAGCACTCTACAAGACCCTTAGCAACACAACGGAACCTCACTAAAACCCTATGGGCTCCTACAGAACACTGCAGGTGCCTACGGAACCCTACAGACACCTACGGGCACTTACAGAACACTGCAGGCCCCTACGGAACCCTACAGGTCCATACAGAACCCCACAGGGCCCTACGGAACTTTACCAGCCACTATGGAACTCTACGGGTCCCTACGGAACCCTGCAGAACCCTCCGGAATCTGACAGAATCCCACAGACTCCTACAGACTTCTGCGGGCACTTAAACAACCCTACAGGCCCCTACGGAAATCTATGGGACTCTACGGGCCCCTAGGGAACCCTTCAGATTTCGACGGAACCCTACAAGGCCCTCTGGAACCCTACAGAATACTCCAGGACCCGACAGCACTCTACAAGACCCTTAGCAACACAACGGAACCTCACTAAAACCCTATGGGCTCCTACAGAACACTGTAGGTGCCTACGGAACCCTACAGACCCGTACAGACACCTACGGGCACTTACAGTACACTGCAGGCCGCTATGGAACCCTACAGGTCCATACAGAACCCCACAGGGCCCTACGGAACTTTACCAGCCACTACGGAACTCTACGGGCCCCTACAGAACCCTGCAGAACCCTCCAGAACCTTACAGAATCCCACGGATTCCTACAGACTCCTGCGGGCACTTACTCAACCCTAGAGGACCCTACGGAACACTACTGGCTCCTGCGGTACTCCAGAGGCCTCTAGGGAACCTACGAAGCTCTACGGAACCCTATGGATCCTTACGGAACAGTATGGGCCCATTCAGACCTCTGCGGGCGCTTATGGAAACCTACAGGACCCTACGGAACTGTACGAGACTCTACAGGCCCCTAGGGAACACCACAGGCCCCTACGGAACCGTACGAGACTCTACAGGCCCTTAGGGAACACCACAGGCCCCTACGGAACCCTACACAACCCTCTGGAAACTTATGGAACCCTACAAGCTCCTACCAACCCCTGCGAGCACTTACACAACCCTACAGGTCCCTACGGCAATCTACGGGACTCTATGGGCTCCTAGGGAACCCTACAGATTTCGACGGAACCCTACCAGCCCCTCTGGAACCCTACAGAATACTCCAGGACCCGACAGCACTCTACAAGACCCTTAGCAACACAACGGAACCTCACTAAAACCCTATGGGCTCCTACAGAACACTGTAGGTGCCTACGGAACCCTACAGACCCGTACAGACACCTACGGGCACTTACAGTACACTGCAGGCCGCTATGGAACCCTACAGGTCCATACAGAACCCCACAGGGCCCTACGGAACTTTACCAGCCACTACGGAACTCTACGGGCCCCTACAGAACCCTGCAGAACCCTCCAGAACCTTACAGAATCCCACGGATTCCTACAGACTCCTGCGGGCACTTACTCAACCCTAGAGGACCCTACGGAACACTACTGGCTCCTGCGGTACTCCAGAGGCCTCTAGGGAACCTACGAAGCTCTACGGAACCCTATGGATCCTTACGGAACAGTATGGGCCCATTCAGACCTCTGCGGGCGCTTATGGAAACCTACAGGACCCTACGGAACTGTACGAGACTCTACAGGCCCCTAGGGAACACCACAGGCCCCTACGGAACCGTACGAGACTCTACAGGCCCTTAGGGAACACCACAGGCCCCTACGGAACCCTACACAACCCTCTGGAAACTTATGGAACCCTACAAGCTCCTACCAACCCCTGCGAGCACTTACACAACCCTACAGGTCCCTACGGCAATCTACGGGACTCTATGGGCCCCTAGGGAACCCTACAGATTTCGACGGAACCCTACCAGCCCCTCTGGAACCCTACAGAATACTCCAGGACCCGACAGCACTCTACAAGACCCTTAGCAACACAACGGAACCTCACTAAAACCCTATGGGCTCCTACAGAACACTGTAGGCGCCTACGGAAACCTACAGACCCCTACAGAATACTACCAGCCACTACAGAAAAATATGGCCCCTACGGAACTCTACGGAACCTGGCAGAAACACTGTGGGCCCCTACAGGCCCTTGCGGGCACTTGCAGAACTCTGCAGGAACCCACGGAACTTTATGGAACCCTACCAGCCCCTACGGAAGCCTAAAGTCCCTTGCAGGCAGTTACGGAACGGTACAGGGCCCTAGGGAACTTTACCTGCCACTACGGAACTCTACGGGTTCCTACGGAACCCTGCAGAACCTTACAGAATCCCACGGATTCCTACAGACTCCTGCGGGCACTTACTCAACCCTAGAGGACCCTACGGAACACTGCCAGCTCCTATGGAAGGAACCTTACGGGCCCCTACAGAACACTACTGGCTCCTGCGGTACTCCAGAGGCCTCTAGGGAACCTACGAAGCTCTACGGAGCCCTATGGATCCTTATGGAACAGTACGGGCCCATTCAGACCTCTGCGGGCGCTTATGGAAACCTACAGGACCCTACGGAACTGTACGAGACTCTACAGGCCCCTAGGGAACACCACAGGCCCCTACGGAACCGTACGAGACTCTACAGGCCCTTAGGGAACACCACAGGCCCCTACGGAACCCTACACAACCCTCTGGAAACTTATGGAACCCTACAAGCTCCTACCAACCCCTGCGAGCACTTACACAACCCTACAGGTCCCTACGGCAATCTACGGGACTCTATGGGCCCCTAGGGAACCCTACAGATTTCGACGGAACCCTACGAGCCCCTCTGGAACCCTACAGAATACTCCAGGACCCGACAGCACTCTACAAGACCCTTAGCAACACAACGGAACCTCACTAAAACCCTATGGGCTCCTACAGAACACTGC